>NC_142143.1:36248333-36399848 GCF_024610735.1 Ursus americanus
AATTTTAAAAAAGTAAAAATATCAATGTCATGGTAGGATTATCCCCTTTGTCAAGAGTTCAATAGTCGCATGTGGCTAGTACCTATCATATTGCAGACTGAGTTTTATTGGATAGTGCTGTCCTAGGTTATGATGGACTAATAAATAATATGGATAATGTTCTGCTGATAGTAACACATGGGAAAATGAATTTACTTCCAAACATAATACTAAAAACATAAACAAAATTATAATATACAATATCCAGAGAAAGAAAAAAAACAGTGGAGGGGATTAATGGGAATGAAGCCTTTCCCCAATTCTATAAAAAATTGAGTAGAATTCAAGACTCAAATGAAGCTGAACATTAAGCTAAGAGAAACAGAAAAACGGTAACAGTGTCAAATTAATTTTAGTCCCAAATAAAAAGGAAGCTGCATAGAAATGGATAAAAAGCTAAAGATAAATTCTGATGAAGAATTTTCAGGTAATAAATTAGGAACAGAAGAAAATCAAAATGAGTATTTCTTTCAAGCTCCATAAACTACCAAACAAGTGAATATTACTCTTCACTTGTGCCCAAAGAAGTTAAATAAAAATAGATTATTCCAGTGATGCCTCATCAACTCCTAGCTCACTGAACATCATTACTTTTTGCCACCAGTGGCCCTGAGGTTATCTCCATTCTTCCTTCATTCCATTTTCCTCCATTTGCTCCCCACTAGAATTCACTTTTAAAATGTAAAGACACTAGTGTTAGTATTACACATGCATTTGTCACTCTGTCAAGGATCTACTAACATTTTGTCCACCAATCTCTCCCTCAAGCACAACTAGAAAAGCTAGACAGAATGTAAAAAAGAAACATCTCTTTAAGGTATCAGAGAACAAGGGTAATGAACCCTGGAAACATTAAGATCCCAAAGAAAAAAATGTACAGAGCTGTCTGACATAGACTCACTGCTTTTCCCCCTTTAGTATATATGCTAAAGCAGACAGTGGTTGAAAAACCAAGAAACAGAACAAAAACTGTGGCTAGGAGGCTTAGAAAATCAACAGAAATTCCTGCCATCACAATGTCTTGGGAAAGGAAAACTGAAGTCAAAAGACCCACAGTGGAAAGGGGTGGGTGTAAAACCCTCAGGGTTTCAGCTGGAATGCCTGAAGATGTATATCCTAACAATAGAGATAAACTGGAAAGAAACTAGCTTTCTCAATACTGAAGTCTAGCTCCAAGTTAGCTAAATCCTTAACTGAGTGATCTTCCCTTCTGCTAATTGTGTGCCAAAAGTAAGCATTATTCTGTGGGGCCTTAACAACTCCAGAGTGTCAAGTAACACACAATGGTCTACTGAGATAGAAGGCTCTATGCCAACATGCAAAGGAAAGAAGAGACCTCAAAAAAAAAAAAAATTACAGAGAAAATCAGATATTCTTATAATTAGACACAGACTTCATAATAACTCTGAATAGGTCTATGAAATATTTGTATAACATCAGCCAAGAACTGGAAATTACAAGAATCAAATATCTTTGAACTTAAAGATACAAAAATATAAACTTAGTAACTGAAAGAAAGTTTAGATACAAGTGAACAGAGGACTGAAAACCCGAAATATAAGTTAAAAGAGAATAACCAAACCACTACTGAAAAGCATAAAGGAGAAAAAACACAGAATCTATGAGATACAGATAATACGGTAAAAAGTTCTAACGTGTCATTAAAGTATCAATGTCTAAGAAGGGAAAATTAGATAGAAGCAATATTTGAAGGGATAATGGATTAAAGTTTCTAAAAATAATGAAAGCCATCAAGTCACAAATTTAAGAAGCAGTTTGAATCAAATGAAATTGAATCCATAATTTGGGGGGGGGGCTGGGTGAAGTAGATAAAGAGCACACTTATCATGATGAACGTGAGAAACGTATAGAATTGTTGAATTACCCACATTGTACACCTGAAACTAATATAACACTGTATGCTCAGTATACTTTGATAGAAAAAAATAAATAAAATTTCTTAAAATAAATATAAGATAGATCTTTCACACAATAAACAAAAGATCATTAATGAGATAAATTAAAGACCTAAATAAATTAAGAGATACACTATGATTATGAATTGGAAGTCTCAATATTAACATGTCAGTTTTTATCACATCAATCTATAAATTCAAAGTAATCTCAAAATTCTAGGTGTGTGTGTGTGTGTGTGTGTGTGTGTGTGTGTGTGTGTAAACTGGTAGGCTAATACTAAAACATGTATGGAAATACAATGGGCCAAGATTAAAGAGAAAAGAAGAAATGGACGTACTGCTATTCCTACTACTGCATATCAAGATGTGTTATAAATCTATAGTGACAAAGACAATGTGAGAGCAGCACAAATATAGGCAATTAAGCCAATCAATGAAACAAAATTGAAACAAGAAAAAAAAAGGATTTGTGGACACTTTTATGACAAAAGTGGTATACAGAACAGCGAGAAAGGATGGCCATTTCAATGAATGAAACTTGATTAATTGGATACACATAGGGGAAAAAAATGAACTTTGATCCCTTACCTCATTGCATACACAAAAATCAAACCAGGTAGATTATATGAAAGGTAAAACAATAAAGCTTCTAGAAAATGACACGGAGGATTAACTTTTGACCTCCGAACAGGTAAAATGTCTTAAGTAGGATTTTAAAAAGCATGAACCACACAGAAAAAAAATATTGATGAAAAGGCACATGTCTTTATCAAAAGTTACCACTAAGTGAAAGAGAAGTTGAAATCAGAAGGTGAAGATTATTTGTAATACATATAGTCAATAAAGAACTTGGATCAAAGAATATGAAAAGTCCGACACATCAACAAGAAAAAGAAAATTAAAATATGCCAAAGATTTGGTTGGATAAACATTTCACAAACAGAACCTTCAAATGGCCAATGAAATATGAAAAAGCAGTAAGCTTTAAGATACAATAAGTGAGAGATGCAATATTTTTCTATCTTGTATAAATTATTAAAATTTTACTTCACTTCTTCAATAATGGCTTTAAGTTACGTTTCTGATTCAACTACCATGGTGATAACTGGCAACTAAGTTTTAAAAAGATTCAATAGCGAAAGCAGAATATTTGAATTGCTCATCTGCAATCCATCACAAACCCGAAGACAGCCAACATATGGTCATTGTCACTGGGAGACTCAGAGGACCACATATTTGGAGCAGTGAGTCAGATGTAGGGTATCTCTGAAAGCTGTTGAAAAAGAAGGATTGATAACTTCCAGAAGAAATTTTGTTTCTACGTGTAGGTTTTCTTATTCTTTTAAATTTTAGTAGTGGTGGTCACTGAAGTAGGAAAGTCATTTGTCTGGGTGTTGGCAGCCATGTTAGATCAAATGAAGAGAGTAGCAAAGCGAGTGCACGTGCGTACCCTCGCCCACCTCTCCCACTCATGAATACACATTCACAGTATGACGTCCGTGATTTACCAAAGTGGTTCACAGATTTCATGTCAAACGAGCACATAAACAAAATGGGAAGAATTTTTCATTACAAGATTTTTTAACTTCCCTGACAAATTGGACAAGAGTAGATGATAATATAGTGGACTTATGATGTGCACACTGCCCAGTTTTATGCATAATTCCTAGTTTTATCATTCTGTCATATTTATGTCACTTAGAAAATAATATTTTATTGATACAATTGAATTCTCTCCAAATCCTATTTAATTCTCATTTCTCTTCACCATCCCACTAGCCACCCCGCCTCAGAGGTAGCCAGCATTACTCAGAGGTTTTCATCCCCACACATTTATTTGTGGGGTTTTTTTTGCCTGTTTGCATATACATGAACAAGACAATATGGTTTTTGTAGTTTTTCAAATTTCCCTTACTATATGTAAGAGAAACACAATCAGTTTTCATTTGCTTTTTATACTCAGAATTATGCTCTTTTGACATTTATCCATGCTAATACCTGAAGTTCTGGTTGATTTCCACTTCTAAATATCCTGTTGAATTAATACACCATAGTATATAATTTATTTTCCATTACATTTTTACTATACATGCAATTGCTTATATTTTGTTTTGTTTTGAAACAAACCTGTTAGGAACCTTCAAGTACATGGTTTGTCGTTCGCATTTGTGAGTTTCTCGTTCTCATCCCTCCATATTAATACGGGTTTGGACATGGGGCATATGAGTGCACGGAGCATCGATATTACTAGACATTCCCACTTTACACTCCCTATAGTAGTATAAATACCATTCTGCTGCTTTATAACCTACAAGCAAGTATCACTGTTAGATATTTTAACTTTTGCCTGTATGATGTGAGTAAAATGTTATTTCTCTGTTTATTAGTGAGATTAAAGATCTTTCAATTTTAGACTACCCTGTCTTCTCCATGAACTGACTGTCCATATCCTTTGCCCCTATTTCTATTGGGTTGTGTGTTTTCTTATTGATTTGTAGTTCTTTATATCTTCCGTACACTAATTGTTTAATGGTTATATATGTTGCAAATATCTTCTCTGGGTGAATAATTTGTCATTTATGTTTGTTTATTCTTTTGGTGGGTGATTATTCCTTTTAGTGTAGTAAATTTCATCAATATTTTCCTTAATGATTTGTGATTTATGTTTTTAAATGGTCATTCCCTACTAAAAATACATTAAAATATTTATCCATTTTCTTCTGAAAATATTAATTCTTTGTTTTACAATTTTAGGGCCTTGAATCCAGCTGAAATTTATTTCTGTGTAGAGTATATAGTAGGGAACTCATTTTTTCTACATATATAGCCAATTGTTCCAGTACCAATTTATTTAAGGGTCTATCCTTCTTCCACTTATTTGTTAAGCTACCTCCTCTGTCAATCAGGTTTCCATAGCAATGTGATCCTTTATTCAACTTCATTAGTGTGTTTGTTGATCCCTGCTCCTGTACCGGTGTCTTAAGTAGAAGAAAAAGAGGTTCTTTATTGTTATTTTTATCTCTCGCTCCCTCTCCTATGTTCACCTTCTCTGTCCAAGAGGTTTATGGTGATGTAACTCTCGCCCAGTGATCCAATGTCAAGTGATGGTCCAGCACTGTTATTAACACACAGTGATACTCAGGATATCATAGATCCTATTATAGGACAGCAGGTGGGCAGTTTAATTCAGTTTCCAGTTGCTGGGCTGTTCTCCGTCTCATTCAGACCTCTGGATGAAAGCTTGCTGTAAGTCCCAGTCCCAGAAAACACCCTCTCACCATTATTATCATCTCCTGCCGTGTGTGAGGTGTTAACACCCCACTGCATGTTCAAGCCCTGAGCTGGCCCTGACTCCACCGTCAAAACAGGGGCATACTGAGCCTCTAGTCTGCAGCCAAAGCCTGCTTGTACACTAGCAGGGCTCTGGCTTTGGCCACGCTTACTATTTTGCAGATCGATTCTATTTCCAATCCGCAGATACGTTTCCTTTATTTCTGAGCTCATCTCTGGTGCTCCGCTTTTTCTTTTTTGTATTATCCCTCATTATTATGCAATTGGAAAAGAAGGGCTGCATCAGAGTATGAGGGACTGTGATACCTTGAATGGAAGTAGCAGAACGGAATTTTTCTGCCTTGATTAAGACTGAGCTAGCAGATCATGGGAAAATAAATCAGCATGATGTGATGAAGAAAAGCAGCACATTAGAAAGCAAAAAGTAACAGCAGCGATGACGGTCTATGTTAAGAACTGTTCCAAGTATTTTACATGACTGTATACATTTCAGCTTCATGATATTCTCGTACTATTACTATACTTACGGTCTGGAAGGAGAAGGAGGGGGAGGGAAGGGGGAGGAGAGCAATAAGAAGAAAAACAGCAAAAAGAACAGAGAGGCTATGTAACTTTCTTGAGGTCACACAACCAGTAAATGGTAGACTTGAACCCAGTATGTCTAACTCCAGAGCGAGAATCAACTACAGCATGATCTTCAGTACAGTATTGCCTAGTCCCAGCTCTGCTGCAGGGTAGCTCTGTAATCCTGGGCATGTCACTGCACCTCTTCGGGACAACATCTTCTCAGTTGTGAAATGAGGTGATGAGAGTAGATGACCTCTAATCTGCTCTTCTGACTTCGAATCATCATGATACAATGAATTTATAGTTCTGCTTAGTTCCCTATTTAAGAATATCTTCTGAAATCTGCTTTGGGAGCAAAAATTTTTGGCAAATCTCCGAATTTATTTTAAAACAATCTTTAATGAGATACGTAACACATTTGAAAAACATAATTTCATCATCTGAAATGTCCTATCAGAGAAGAGAGGAAGCAAGAGCTGCAGACCAGTCACGAGCCTGCAATAATACCTGGGGAATGTCAGTTCACTAAGTAAGTATGGAATGTCTGGAACATAAATATAAAATGAAAGGTACAGCTGTGTGAAAAGACTTGAGTACTGTTCTTTAGTCTGTCTCTAACCCAAACTTAACGTTTTTGGACTTGGTTTCCTTGCTTTTAAAATCAGATAGTGGATTTTTGAGGTCCCTTCTAACATCCCCTTCGTTCACAAGTGAGAATCCATTACAGAAGTTCAGTGAAGGTATTATTTGAATAGGCTAAAAATATATAAGACGTAAAAGCTGCTTTTATCCCACAAGTGACAAAAATCCCTGGATCAAGTTAGTTTCTTAATTTACCTCTCATTAGAAGAATATGTCTGTGTGAAGAATGTGGGCCCTTGTCAGATTGCCTGAGTTAGTTTCTTTCTAAAGAGTTTCTTAAACTTTCTGGTCCTAATGCTACTCATTTGTAAAATGAGGAGAATCATAATTTCTACTTACTGTGATAACTGAGAGAAACTTAAACCACTTATACCTGGCACATAGTAGGTGATCAGTAAACGTTTGCATTTACTAACAGTAGTGATTTGAATAACTGAGGGTGTCTGCAGTGTCTACATCATTAAATATCTATTAAAAACATATGTGCACACCACCATGCATAACTTAGGGGCCTAAAGACAGACAATTACCCGGGGGAAATTACTGCAATTTCTCTTACACTAAAATCTCATGCTCCATATCAGTGTTAGTTTGAAAAAAAAAGTGAGGATTTAATAGGCCCGCAGTACTATTGGATGCTTTATCGGTTAGTACCGTTAGAAAAGGTTCCTGCCTTCACAGTAATGGATAACGTCTAAAACCCATGTACAAATGGGAAAAGAGGATGATGTAGCAAATAAGAGACCTTCCTTAGCCTGCAGGTCACACAGCCTCACACCCTGCAATCAGAACGCACTTGTTAGGAAAGAGACAGTGCAAACAACTCCAATCACGGGTTCCTCAAAACTCCCCGGAACCGTCTAAGCCACGGAGACTGTACACGGCCTAAGACGTTCTTACCGAACCCTATTCTTCTATCCTTTTGGCTGAGATGGAGAAAATAAAATTGAAATGCAGTAAATGAAGGGACAAAGTGAAAGGAGCAGAAATATTGGAAGGTTCATTTTACGAACGCTTGTATCTTAATGAGTGTCTTCTTTAGATGACGGGTAAAATTTTACGTAAATCCAGAGCTAATTTTTCATAAAACAAAAAAACAGAAGGACAAGAACCAAAACCAAAACCACGACAGCCCAAACTGAAAGTTTCTTGCTCACATCTGCAATCAGTGTATGATATCTATTTTAACTCCTTTGGGCTTTAAAATTCATAACACGTGGCATTTAACTTAAAAAAATTCAAGACAATAATTCAAACCCATTTTTTGACTTGAAGAAACTACAAAATCCTTCTTTTAGTTGATGATAGCAGGGACCAATTTCAAAGAGGTTCAAAAAGAACTGATGCTGGAAACTGCCTTGAAGATACAAATTGCTATAATTATCTTTGAATATACATATCATTAAACTAAAATGGATGTCAATAAACCAGCAAAAAATATTTAAACTATTCAGAGCATATTATTACAAAACAATAGAAAAACAATTTCCTCCACTCTTTCAACAACATAACTTGGACTATAATTTTCACATTTTATCTGTATATATGAAATCAAATAATATTTTCCTTCACTATTATTTTATTTTCAAAAGACAGATACCATTATGTATGTATAAATGCATTTTAAATCACAGCATTTTACTTTAAGGAAAATATAAGCACGGTGGTTTAAAAAAGAGAAATATTTTGGTAAGATTTGAACTGAAACACAATATGGCATTAAAAAATATTCATAGTATAGTTAAAATTCTAACTAATTCAAAGCTATGTTTAGAACAGTCATTCTTAATAACATTCAGAATCTTCTGGCTCTTTCCATAGAGGTATCGCAGTGCCAAAAAATATATATATAATGTTCAGTTATTCATTCTGATTGCAGTTTTTAATGTAATTTGCCCTGTGCATCCCAAGTTCACCTTGTCAGAGAGTACTGCTTCCCCAAGGCTGCCCCAGGGTCCTGTTGACGGATGGCTCTAATTGCAGTCGGCGCTGTAAACAAGGCAGCTACTCCATGCTCCGCGAGCACGCGGAAATAAGCTCCAGCATCTGGTGTTCCCACAGGCTTCCCCTACAATGAGATTCATTTAAAATGTCACAGGGTAAAATGTCTCATATTTCACTGACAGGTCAATACTTATACATTTAACACAGCAATATTAATAAAATGGGGTGCTCAACAAATCTTGGTTTTAAAATATCCCCATGGTCTATCATAAATAAAACAAAGCAAATGCCCAGGCTTCAAAGAGGCCATTTGCTCCATTACATCATCCTAAAAGCTTTTCAAACTGCAATTGTTCCTTTCTTAAGTTTTGAAAGATAAAGGACGGGAAATACATATCACATTCAAATTAATGATATAAAATAGTCTTCCATTAGCCAAGAAATTAAATACCATGTTTTGGGTGGTAGACCAAAAGAGAAATATGACTGCTATGAATTTCTAACTTTAGCCACTCTTTTTCATAGTTACTTTTAAAAGTGACAATAATGGGGCGCCTGGGTGGCTCAGTCGGTTAAGCCGTGGACTCCTAATTTCAGCTCAGGTCATGATCTCAGGGTCCTGAGATTGAGCCCCATATTGGGCTGCTCAGTATGGTCTGCAGGAGATTACCCCTTTCCCTTTCCCTCTGCCCCTCCCCCAGTTCAAGCACTCTGCCTCTCTAAAAATAAATAAAATCTTAAAAAAAGTAGAGGTGACAATAGCAATTCTCAAAGTGTTTGGGAAGAGAGAAAAATAGGAAATCACAGTGATTTCTGAACAATGACTTTTTCAGTTAAATGCCTCACTCCAAGGAAAGCAACTTCTGTGACTTAAAAAAAATTCAGTAAGAAATCCCCAAATGTATGTTTTCTATAGCCTCGAAATGACATTTTACATATTCAGGGGAAAATCCATGAATCAAAACCTAACACTTTTTATAGAACATGTAATCAAAAGGACACAATTTTTTTTTTTTTTTTTTTTTTTTTTAAGAAAGACAGCACACCATGGACAGAGGCAGAGGGGGAGAGAGAGAGAGAGGGACTCCCAATCAGGCTTCGTGCTCAGCACAGAGCCTGACAGAGTATAACCTGAGCCAAAGTCAAGAGCCAGTTGCTTCAATGACTGAGCCACCCAGGTGCCCCCCAAAGCATTTTTTAATAGAAGTTTCTGTGAAATGGAAAATGAGCATAGCATACATAAATTAGTGATTCTATAAAAATTCTAAGTGTTGCATAGAATCTATGTTGGCCCAATCATATCCCCTCATTCCTCAATCCATTCTCATCACTGCTACTTTTTCCTTTGATTCTAAAGCAAGATGCCTGGAATGTTAATATATGTTATGTGAAAAAATATATTACATATATATATATATTTCATAATCAAATCCTTTTGGAAGGGGTTGGGATAAAAAATGGACAACTTGTTTCTGATTTTCGACAATTTCTTGAAGACTTAAAAGTGTTAAAGAACATGAGGAATTCCCAAAAGACAGTTACTGTATGTAATCTGTCCTCAACTTCTCTGTCCACACCCCCTATATGAACATCTCATGGATCTCACATTCTGGAAAACACACTTGGGAAACACTGATAGGGTAAAAAGAGGAAAGAAGTTGCTGGTAGCAAACTGAGAGATCTCCCCCAACAGAGAATAATAAATGAACGGATGATAAGAAGAGGCCAACCATAGCTGTTCATGAATTTTGATTCACTACCTCCGTCTACTTCGATCTTGGATAGGGCATTATTAGTTTGTATCTTCTTTTTTTTTAATGATTGCCCTTAATATTCTTTAATGTAAGTATATTTTCTTTTTTAAAAATATAACCTCTTTCTTATATTCTGTTGCTTTTTCTCTTGCTCTTTTAAAACCAAAGTATTTATTGCAACTAGAAATTCATTTTTATTATTACAACTATCCCGAAACACTTGATTTCAATTTATTCCATTACCACCTCATACAGGTCAACACGTTAATATAGTATAAAAAGCTGCCAGATAAAACCTGGCAACTCATATACATAACTCGACTCACAAATTTTGCAGCCTTGAGCACATCGGTCTGAAATGAACCAGTAGCTTTATTCTTTTGAACCAACTGAGGTAAACATTTGACTTTTCCTTTTTCGATATGTCTCAGACACTGTTCCTTCCCTGGTATACTAGATTGTGACTGTGGAAACTTGATCTCACCCACATAACGATGATTTATTAACTGACCTTATACAATTGACTTTTCCTGTCTATGCTGCCATTCCCTGGCCCGTTACAGAAGAATAAACCACTTTCCCAATATTTCCTCGATAAGCTAAAAGCCCTGAGATAATATTTTAAAGCAGTTTGACCTCCACTGAAGAAAGATACTTTATAGCCAATTGGAATTGAATTCTACTACAGTTCCAGCATCATGGGACAAAGATAATATACTCACTAAGGGGCGATATTAGCGTCATAACAAAATGCTATACCATAATGATTACCTACATAGAGAGCACAATTTGATATATTTTATAATGCCTTCAATTATGTCTAATGATAATGACAGCTTAAACATTAAAAATATCAGTTAAAAACTCTACCATATCTTTTTACAAATAATATAATAATAAGTGTTGCAATTTTGACCCACAAGAAGTACATTTTCATCAATATTCTATTGATTGAGCGTAAAAATCATGACAACATAGCATTCCTATTAGGACACTGATGGAAGTGATAGATATAATCTCACCATATTCATTTGTAAGTTAGTTGACCTCGGAAAGGTTCAGATTTTTGCATTTCATTGTCCATTCCCACAGAATCATTTGATGCTATGTTTCACTATTTTAGACCTTAGTGACTCAATGGCTTATTGGTTTTACTGAACACTCTTCTCCCCGCCCTCTGTCCATACACAAGCTTGTGCACATGCACACACATGCATGCACACGCAGGCAATGTAATCCCTTTACAATACTTTTAAAAAATAACAACACACTAACCACACTGAGTTGCCTGGAGAAAATGACTCACTCTGATTCCAGAACTTGCATATTCAGTGAGGAGCAACAACCAAACAATATTCAACTGAAAAAGGAGGAAGATTCTAAAACTGTGGGGATTTTTAACAAACATACACACTGAAGCAGTAATGTGGCTAAAAGGTAACAATAACTTAAAAACTCTTCAAAACTCAAACTGATGTCATTACCATTTGCTTTTATTCCCTTTCCCCAAATAAAGGGCCAAAGTGTCCATTGCTGCCCAGAAACCAAAAGCAAAAAGCAATCCCTACAATGGCAAGGCAGAGATTCTATGCCTTCGGCTGTTATAAATCATGAATTTTTAATATCAGATATTTATAAAACACCAACTGCTAATATTTATAATGTGGTTAGCAACGGTACAAAGCATAGGAACCAAGACCAATAAATACCTGAAGATTAAGTTGTACCTACAATTTTCTACCACTTATGATTCAATGTGATAAGTTTTAAGGAACCAGAGACGATAGACCACGAGTTAGAAAACCAGGTGAAGTCTCCGCTTCTCACATAATCCCTGCTGAGGTTCAGTGTCAGCACTGGAAAGTGATGAACTCACATAATCCCTGCTGAGGTTCAGTGTCAGCACTGGAAAGTGATGAACTCACATAATCCCTGCTGAGGTTCAGTGTCAGCACTGGAAAGTGATGAACTCACATAATCCCTGCTGAGGTTCAGTGTCAGCACTGGAAAGTGATGAACTCACATAATCCCTACTGAGGTTCAGTGTCAGCACTGGAAAGTGATGAACTCACATAATCCGTACTGAGGTTCAGTGTCAGCACTGGAAAGTGGTGAAAGGCAGCACCTTACCAAGACAAAGACAAGCTTAAACACTATAGTCAGATATTTGAGAAAAAAAAACAGATAATTTGCTTTATTAATCCTACGATTTCAGTTTATCCAAAGGCTTGGTGTCAAAGCTACTTGTAGTTTCTCAGACTTTGACATAAAAATTTCCAAGTCAACTGAGGCTTTTGCCTCTTTTTGTGGCAGGATTAGAAATACATCTCGTCGCTTTGAACACCACTTCTGAGAATATCACCGAAGGCATGTTTGTACTGAACTTCTAAGGTGAAGACAGCAACATTCCTTACAGACTAGTTCTGAATTTAATTTCAGCAGACAGGTGCAGCAGTGCTGGCTTGTTTATTTTGGAAGTGGGATGAAATTGGCAACAGCATTTGTTGAATCTCTCCTACATACCTTGTGTCTTCACTGAGGGATGAAAGTTTGGGCATGCAGCATCTAAACTTGAGACCTGTTAGAACACATGCAGCTCCCCAGGATAGAATATTTATTGAAAGAAAGGTAGAAAGCAGAGGAGTGTGCCTGTAATTTGGACAATGCCGTTTGTATGAAAATAAAGGAGGGGGCATTGAACTAAGAATGAACTGTTAGACACAGAAGACTGACTGCTCCCAAGTCAGAGAAACTGAACAGCTGGGAATAGAGGACAGTGAGATTTGCACTCTTTACCCTTTGGTGAGTTTTGAAATATGAATCAAATGAGTATACAACCTCTTTTAAAAAATTCGCTTTTTCTTCCCTAAAGTCCCTCTCCAATAACTCACATTGTCTTGTTCCAGTCTTGAAAACATTACTGCCACTTTAAAGCCCTACAAGAGAACCACTCTGTGTCTTAAGACCTTCAGATCTAGGATTTTGTTACCATAGCAGATTCCCTTTTAAGGAGTAAAAACTTGCTTATATATACAATTGATAACTAAGAATTTATATCGACTTACTTCACTGATTATTTGCTAGAGATTTCCCATAATTCCATGGGCCTCACCTGTGGAAATACGCTGTCACCTCCCTTTCCTTTATCCTATCCATACCGCTATCTAATTCGACTCAATCCCGTGATTGTCAACCCTAAATGTAAATTAGAATTGCTTGGGATGCTTTATTTTATTTTATTTTTTAAAAGATTTTATTTATTTATTTGAGAGAGAGAGAGCATGAGCAAGGAGCGGGAAGGGATGGAAAGGGAGGGAGAAGCAGACTCCCAGCTTAGCAGGCAGCCCAACATGGGGCTCCATCTCAAGACCCTGGAGGCATGACCTGAGCGGAAGGCAGACGTTTAACCAACTGAGCCACCCAGGCGCCCTGCTTGGGATGCTCTTTGAAGGTACCAATGTCTGTTCCCCACTCCCAGAGTTTCTGATCTAATTAGCCTTAAATTGGGACTGGTATTGTTATGTTTCATGTGTCCCCTAAGTAATTCTAATCTGCAGCCAGGGTTGAGAACCAGTGCATAGTCCTTAGATATTATGCATTACTTGAGGCCAGGCAATATCACCTGCCTCATTTCCTAGGGAATGAGCCTAGCCCTCAACGCTAGCCTCTTCCCACGTATTATAAATAAATGAGCCAATCCAAGTATTAATAAAAAAATATATACTGATAACTGAAATCTGACTATAGGGGCCATACAGTGAGAAAATAATTGGGGAGCATTGCCTCATTCTTTATGTCTTGCTCTATAAACTAGACTCCAGACTGTACATATATATTATGATTTATAGGACCTAGCACCCTGAATACAATGATCTTTTCTCCAAAGTCAAGAAGAATAGCCCCAAGCCAGCTGCTCTTTCTGTGCTGCCAGAGACTTCGGAAAGCTAAGTCTCAGTCTGAGGGTTTTGTCTGGTTGTATCATTGCTTGAAAAGATTATATCTTAATCTTTTAGATGAAGGGTTTCTGACTGGACGTCAGGGAAGTTTATGAGTATTCTGATTTTTTTTAATGTGTATATATTCATTTTCCTAGGGAGATAAGTCAATATGATTGGCTTCTGAAAAGGAGTCCATAGCCAAGTTTTCTAGGCATATGAGAGCCTCCCCAATACAGGAATCTCTTTAAAGATGTTCTGTCTAGCTCTGGGAAACAGCTTGGCATCCATATTGGTAAGGAAGGAGTTAAAGTGTCACGATCTGCACATGTCATGACACTGCACACACACGCACAGACTCTACCAAACATCACTAGACGTAGTGAATGAATTCAGTGAAGTTGTAGGGTACAAAATCATTACTTCCATACATTAATAACAAAACAGCAGAAAGAGAAAATAAGAAAACCACTCCATTTACAATTGCACCAAAAAGAATAAAATACCTAGGGATGAACTTAACCAAAGAGGTGAAAGACCTATACTCCGGAAACCATAAAACATTGGTGAAAGAAACTGAAGATGACGTGATATACACTTTAAATATCCTACAGTTTCACCCATTATACCTTAATAAAGCTTAATTTAAAAAAAGAGAGAGGGGGGCACCTGGGTGGCTCATCTGTTAAGCATCTGCCTTCAGCTCAGGTCATGATCCCAGGGTCCTGGGATCCAGCCCCGATCGGGCTCCCTGCTCTGCGGGAGCCTGCTTCTCCCTCTCCCACTCCCCTTGCTTGTGTTCCCTCTCTTGCTGTCTCTCTCTGTCAGATAAATAAAATCTTTAAAAAAGAGAGAGAGAGTGAGACAGAGAGATCCCTTCTGGTTTGGTTCTTCCTCTGCCTTCTCCCAGATCACTGAGAGAGTGGACCATATGGGGCCTCGCGACGAGGCTACCCTCCAATGGATACGCCATCACTTCCACCCAGGTCATAAGAGCCCATCTGTCCCACTAAAAAGATACTTACCTCTGAAAGTATTAATGCCAAGTAAATGAAGCAGAGCGCAGGAATTGGTAATTCTGCAGACCCAGTGCTGAGCTAATGAGGGACTCTGACATATTTACCACCCTCAGCAGCCACAGAGAGCGTTTATCACTGGCATGGCTGGTAGCTCATGGCTTCAAGCAGGAAAGCGTTCACCTCTGAATTCCTCCACGCTGATCAGCCATCACTGCTCTCTCTACCAGAGGAACAAACTCAGGTTTCTTTTTCTTCTTCTTCTTTTTTTTTTTAAGAATTTATTCATTTACTTGACAGAGAGAGAGAAACAGCTAGCAAGAGAGGGAACACAAGCAGGGGGAGTGGGAGAGGAAGAAGCAGGCTCCCAGCAGAGCAGGGAGCCCAATGCGGGGCTTGATCCCAGGGCCCTGGGATCACGCCCTGAGCTGAAGGCAGACGCCTAACGACTGAGCCACCCAGGTGCACCCAAACACAGGTTTTCTTTACTCAGAGTGAGTAGACTTTGCTGTAAGCAGAGAAATTTAATGGCTTCATGCTCCTATTACACTAATGTGTAATAGTAAGTGTGGCTATTCCTATGTACACTACAATTCATCCTGGGGCTGTACAAAGCCTGGCTACTCCATACTGTCCAAAAATTTACCTAAAATAACCTCCAAACATGCTCAGATTTCCCCCATGTTCAAAAACAAAACAAACACACAGACCTTCCTATGGAATTGCTGACTAATGACCCCTTACTTGCAAAAACTCTCTTCAGTTGTTGTCCTCCCGGACCTCCTTCTGAAGCACCTGGCCCTGCTGATCCCCTCCTCTTCTGGAAAACCCCCTTCCGCTTCACGATACCATCTTCCCGATCTTCCCACTGCCTCTCTAATTTTTCATTCTCAGTTTTTATAGCTTCCCTTTTGTAATCTTTACCTGAGTATCCTAATCCTCTCAGGGACTTAAATTATTAACTCATCTACATCCTCTAATTCTGAAAGTTGCCTTTTTCGAACCTTAACTTCCCAATATCATACAAATGCCTGAGTCGCAGCTTTAGAATTGACGTTACCAAAACTAAAATACTCTTTCCCCCTCCACAAGGAGTAGGAACCAGCGCGGTTGGGTTGATGACCAGCATCACAGTGCTGTCCTAGCTGCAGACAGCAGAGCTCATTTCAACCTCCTATTGAGCTCTAGCTTACGGTATCCACCTGACACCCTAATGTCCTGCCTTTCCCTTAAAGATCACTGATACCCCGGTTCTGGCCACTAGCTGGCACTACTCAATAATTTCCCAATTGTTCGCCTCTAAATTATGGGCAGAGAGCACTGCTTTTGGAGGCAGAGAACTTTGTTTCAAATCCCAACTTCCGTGCCACTGGTAAAGTTACTTAATGTCTCTGATTTTCAGTTTCTATAGCTGTAAATAGGGGCTCAAAATATAGATCCCATGGGTGTACAGATAGAAATAGTTAAGACGATGCTTAGGAGAGTTCCTATCACCCACCATCCGATCAACAGTAGCTATTATTATTACTGGAACTGCTTCATCCACAAAGCTTTCCCGGTCTACTCTAATCCTAAACTTGCCTTCAGACACTTGTAGATGGATTTTGAGCCAGGGTGGAATCCAAACTGCCATTTACCAGCTATGTAACCCAAGTCAACTTATGTCATTCCTTTGATCCTTATTTAGTTCCATCATCAGAAAATTGCATCAAAACAGGCGCAAATGTAGAGTATTTACCATAGGCAATGACTCAATGTAATTTTTGAAAAAGGTTTCCTATCTTCTACACAGTGTAAGAAAGTTCTCGTTAGGCAGTGTTTTGGTTTGTTTCCTTTCTGTCCTTTACATTCATCTTAATTCTTCTTCTATCTTGTTCAGTGTGTTCCGGACAAGGAGTGTATCTGATACTTACTCTGTTTCCCTCTCAACCCCTAGAAAATACTGAGCTCACAACAGGCACCACTAAGCACTGTTGATGGTGCTATGACAACAGCTGCACTTGCTCGCTCCAACATGAAACACAGGCACACGCAGAGAAAGATAAACGCAGAAATACATATCTTTGAACAACTAGTCATGTGAGAAACCTAAAAGATGCTGGCATCAGCTTTGCAATCTTTTCCAATTGAGAAGATCAAATTATATAGCCTGAATCCGAGTAATAACTGTGTCATCATTTTTCTCTTTTGGTACATACATAAAAGTACATTGCTGTTATACTAGATTAAAAAAAAAAAGGAAGAAAGAAGGAAATCATTTTCCATTAGATAAGAGGGGGAGAAGACTCTGATGTGTGCCTCTGAGCGTGTACGAGCTAGCAACATCATGGCTACTGGTCTTAAAAGGAAGTAACATATCCCTGTGCTTGAAAGAAGCAAATCTCTGTCCTTAAAACAAATGAATCATCAAATTCAAGAAAACACGTTAACATGGAAAATGCAGAATTTCTGCAAAAAAGAAGGTAACTCTATACATGAAAGCAATGATTATATTTTTAAAATGAAACCCTGAAGGGGATAAGAATTCAGAAGGTCCATGTATGGAAAATACATCAGAAGATGTCTTCACGGAGATAACAGGTCTGGTGTGGCACAGAAGCAAGTGATATGTGCACTGAAGATACACTGTGGATGATCTGAAGAATGTTCAATACAAAAATAATTTGAAAGTAATTAAAGTAGTATCCTCAATATTCTCAAACATAAGACTTTCAAAATGGAAAATGTTTTGATCCATGTATATAAAGTGATAATAATGATGCCTAAAATATGTGTATGTAATCATATTTTACCAATTACACATATATATTGTGATACTTCTTTGAAGCTTTCAAACTAATTTCATATACATTATTTTATCTTATTCCTACGTTAATAAAGGAAAGTGTAGAGTTCATTTTCACACTAATCATTCTATAAAGAAGGAATAGATAGGGGTACCTCAACTTTTCCTTCAGGAAAAGAGCGTTCAGTGAGAGATTACCAGGCTGAATATTCTGAAGTCATCAAAGATATACACAGCTTATAAACTAGTAATGACGAAGCCCATCAAAAAATAGAAGCGAAAGATTATACATGTTTGGATAATGGTGAGCCATGAGATGTACTGATTTATTCACACATGAAAAGGCTTCACAGCCACTCTTATTTCACTCACCAGTTCTATTCTGAAAGGACAGATCCTTGAGGGGACAGATCACTGGATTATTTTCCATATAGGCTACGCATTATTCAAAGTTGATACCAACAGGATCGACACATCCCCATGTGCTGATTCCTTCGGCTGGCTCCTAGAAGAGAATTAATGGGCTCTAAAGGGAGCTGCCGTTAGTGCTCTGGTAACTGCTGCAGAGTTACCAGGATAGACTTTGAAGGACGAAATGTCGAGTATCTGAAAATTCAAGCATTGCCATGGCTGGATTGCACGGGAATGAATGATTGGTGTTTATACTATAGAATTTTATTCTGGGAAAGAATAAACATATCCATATGTTTGGATAATAACAGTAGCTTATTATATCCTGGAAACTATTCTAGGGGCTTTTCATAGATTAACCAATTTAATGATATATAAGGAAAGCACTATTAATATTGATATTTATAGATGAGAACACTGAAGTTGAGAGCAGTTAAGTAACTTATCTGAGGCCAAACAATTAATAAATAGAAGTTTCAGAATCATTCTTTGGAAGTTATAACCTGCTGTGATTCCTCTCAAACATTTCACTAATTTAGAATGAATTCAGTAAATGCATTTGAAGAGCCAGCATCACTTTCTAGGAAAATAAATCGAAATGAATTCCAGAATTAAAAGTCAAAACATATTACCAAATAATATATTTATCTTAGGGGAAAAAAACATAATTGATTTGGAGAAGATTCACCGAAGTGCAGAGTGGGGAGAATACAGTGTCAGTACTCTAGTTTTAATAATGAAGAAATGGATTCCTGAAGAGGTTCAATTAATTTACCCAAAATCATACAGGCAGATAAAAGCAGAGCAAAATAAATAACACAGATATTCGTATTTCCAGTCCAGTGACCAGGCTCCTATATCACAGCTCAGAAGCTTAAATCCTCTACTTCCTCTAACTAATATATCATCCGAGAAGGTGGAACGTGGTACATATCTTCAAAGTTAATGTTGAATTATTAACAGAGAGCCATCTGTCCTGGCTAATCTGGTGAGGGTGTGTAAGAGTTCACCGAAACGGCTTGCTGCAGTAAGGTAACAATTTGTGAAAGGCAAACAAATGTAAATTGAGAGCAAGTTTTCATTCCTTAAGGACTTCCAAAGAGACTGTTATTACCCAAAACTAACAACTGCCGCATCAAGATCAAGTACACCAACTAGTTTATGACTTAATGCCAAGCTAAACTGAAGGTGGCCAATAATTAACATGCCATCTAGGTAATAACTAAGCCAAAGAACAGTAAGCTGCTTTCTTTTTTTTTTAACTCAAGGTAGAACCTATTTTAGTATATTGTGTATATTTTTATATACAAGCAGTTTTATACAATTTTTCTCAGATTTATTGAAGTGTAATTGACAAACAAAAATTGTATGTATTTAAAATGTACAAGTTGGTATTTTGATTCGTGTATATACATTGTGAAATAATCACCACAATCAAGCTAATTAATATATTTATCATCTCACATAGTTAAGATTTTCTTTGTGTGTGTGTGTGTGTGTGTGTGTGTGCGCGCATGTGTGGTGAGAACACTTGCAATCTATCCTGTTAGCAAATCTGAAGCATACAATATAATATGTTAAACTGTAGTTGTGTTGCCGTACATAAGACCTCCAGAACTTATTCATCTTGAATAACTGAAACTTTGTACCGCTTGGCCAACATCTTTCCACCTAATGGCAAAGAAACATACATTCTTCTCAAGGGCATTTAAAACATTCTCCAGCATAGATCATATGTTAGGCCACAGAACAAGTCTTAACAAATTTAAGAAAATAGAAATCATTCCAAGTATCTTTTCTGACAGCAGTGGAATGAAATTACAAATCAATAATAGTAAGAAAATGGTAAAATTCATAAATATGTGGAAACAAAACACTCTTGAACAACCATTGAGTCAATAAGGAAACCAAAAGAGTATTTTATAAGTATCTCAAGACAAATAAAAATGAAAACACAACATACCAAAACTTAGAGGATGCAACAGAAGTGATACTAAGAGCAATAAACCCTGACATTAAAAAAGAGAGAGAGATCTCAAATAAATGAACTAACTTCACATCTCAAGGAACTAGATAAAAAACAACTAAGACCAAAGTTTGCAGAAACAAGGAAATAAGACTAGAGTAGAAATAAATCACATAGAAAATAAAAACAACAGAAAAAATAAAAACTAAGAGTTGTTTGAAAAGAATAAAATCAATAAATCTTTAGGTGTTCTGACTAGGAAGAGAGAAGACTCTAAATTAAATCAGAAAGAGCAGACAAGGGGCGCCTGGATGGCGCAGTCGTTAAGCGTCTGCCTTTGGCTCAGGGCGTGATCCCAGCGTTCTGGGATCGAGCCCCACATCAGGCTCCCTGCTCCCCTGGGAGCCTGCTTCTTCCACTCCCACTCCCCCTGTTTGTGTTCCCTCTCTCGCTGGCTGTCTCTCTGTCAAATGAATAAATAAAATCTTAAAAAAATAATAATAAAAAGAAAGAGCAGACAATGTAACGGACACTCCAGAAATAAAAAGGCTCATGAAGGACTATAATGGGGACATGTTTGTCCAGTAAGTTGATTTCTTGCTTGGCCACACTGCTGCCATTATAGAAGCCTGAGTTCCACTGTATTACGTAACTGAAATGTGTGCACAAGTTACACATTGTACATTAGTATCCAAGCAAAGATAAGGAGAAAGAAGGCCCAGCCAGATTTCTTTACCTTAAGAAGAAATGTTGGGTTTTGATTCTGCAGATGACAGGCTATTTGTAAAAGGGGACGAATACAAAACAGAAGAAAGAAGCTAAAAAGCATCTCTGAGTATAACCATCATTTACCAACATATACACGTGTCTGCACACACATAGCACGTTGCTAAATATGTTTCCACCTTAAAGTTCCTAGATTAAAGTATTGTTGGTTTCATTTCTCTTCTGACCACACTGCTATACCAAATATGTCTTGGTCTGTATGTTGCTGGGGTTAGGTCTGTTGGAATCAGTGCCCTATTAATAAAGTAAATTTCTGAAAAGGCACTGTTTATTTTCTTCCTCTCAAAAATAAGGACTGAATTGTTCAGAATTGGTTGCATATTTTAACTCATCAGTTTAAACTGGCTTCTAGAATTGCATACTTTAAATATGTCCAGTTCAATGAATAATAGTAAATCTTTGCTTATTAAAAAATATAACCTATTACTTAAGTTGTTCATAAAATTCTTTGGTAAAGATAACTAGAATTACATATCTTCATAAGGAAAAAAAGGTCTTTACTTACAAAATCAAGTGTTTTTTTGTTTTTTGTTTTTCCCCTGATATCTTCATCCAGGCATTTATTTAACAAATACTTATTGGGAACCAAACACATGACAAGATCAAACGCTAAGGACACATACTGCGTGTACATTTCAGGTTTTTGTGTATTTCTCAACTGGCACTGGACTAAAATTCAAGAGAAATAATGCTTATGTTATAAATGACTGAATATATATGAAATATATGTACTAATGTATAATATTTCTTTTGAAGGCTAGTAGCTGAGAATTGGTGGTGAGCAAACACTAAGATGATCTTCTCAGAGTTTAGAGCAGACGGGGCAAATAAACAAATCAAAGGGGCCTATAAACTAACATGAAACTGGATCTGGGACACAAGCCAGAGAGGAAAAAACTTAAGGCATTTATGAGAAAGGACAAGATTTGACCTAGTCAGAGAGGTCAAGGAAGGCTTCCATGAGGAAGAGACACGAGCTGAGGAATTATTTCAGGCAACAAATGGCCAAATTCCTGTAACAGGAATGAGCATTAGAATAACTTCAGGAAAACAAGAGCAGGCTGTGCCTAAGAAAGGAAGAGAGAAATTCAACAACCTTCAAGGGTTGAGAAGCCAAGAATGATAAGGACTGAAAATGCCCATTAGCGTTTGGAAAACTAGAGATCACCAGGGAAATGATCAAAAGCTGTTATAATGGAATAATGGTAACAGATGCCAACGGGAGAGGACCGTGGAGTAAGGCAAGCCTTCAAAGATGAATGTTCTACTGCAAAGATGATGTTCTAACTGCAAGGGGATAAGGGAATTGAGAATTTTTGTGGAATTTTTTGGGGGGTTGTTGTTTGTCTGTTTTAATGAAAGAAATAGAAATGTGTTACAAATTTGGTAATTATCAGGAAGCTAAAGCCAAAGCCGACAACCAGGATTTCCAGTATGTTTTCACCCTACAGATGCAGAGCTATGTGTCCTCTGTGGTGGAAACGAAAATCGTATTTTCCACTCGAGGCGTTCATGTTGAAACACACATTGTTTCAGGTGGGTGATTCTTAACATATCTAGAAGTTAAACTGATTTTCCAACTTGGTTATAATGTTACATTTTTTAGTTTTTTCAGCCCATGTAGTTATAGATGTGTATTAAATTCCAGAATATAAAAAAATCATCTTTGCTGAGAAAAAGGATTCATTCATTATTCATTCATAAAGTATCATGAACTATTTACATTCAATAAGAGATATGTTTTATGAACTCTAGATGACTTGGGCACACAATGAACTAGTACTTCAGATCATCAATTTTTATTAAATCAAAATTCATCATTATGTAAAAATATCACACTCACCAATTCACTATCGTATAGCTTTGAAATGCTGTAATTCATTAAAAGTGAAAATAAAACTTTGAACGTACTGAGTTGTATATGATATTATTTCTCTTTAGAAAAGAGAGAAGTCCATGAGGATCTGTTATATTATTCTATTCACTATAAAAAGAATGTATTTTTAATTTTTTAATGGAAGATTTTAGCTTCCTAAATTAAAAAAAAAACACTCATCAGACTAAAATAAAATAACAATTTGGTAATGCACCCAAAATTGGGGGGCAAATGGGATTATCATTTTACGGAGGTTAATAAATATTTTTTGTACTTGCTGGCCCGGTGACAAGTCAGAACTCATTTTCAGTTTATTTTAGTTTTGTTTTAATTAATCGAGCAAACAAGTTTTTTCCCTGTATTTTGCACGCTCGAGTTGTCAATTAATCCCCTGAGAAATGGCCCATTTACACAACAAATTTTACCAACCACCTGGAAGGCACTGTGCCAGGCATGGGGGGGGTACAGAAATGACAAACACCCCCTGTCCTCTGAGTCTGCAAGATCAGAGAAATCTACATGGTATAACAGAAGCACAGAAAACACCTGAATTGGCCTGAGGAAAGTAAAGGAAATACAAGAGAGGACGTGATATTTAACTTGCTCCCTTAAGAAAAAGGACCACTTTGCAACATGATCAGAACAAAAGTGGAATTTTACTAGCAGGAACAACTCAATTACTGGCAGTTCTGCTCATGTAAGAGCCTATGTGACAGATTCTTAAGTGCAAAGCTGAATCAGAGGCCAGGAACCAGAGATAAGACTGTAAACATAGGCAAAAAGCAGATAGCCATCAATCACTTGTATCAGCCAAATGAGTTTGAATTATGTTTTTTAAGAGACCAGAGTTCTTTGAAGACTTTTTAATTTTTGAATTAAACTTTTTATATGAGATAACTGTAGATTCACATGCAAATAGACCTTGCAAGACACAGAACAGTTCCATCTCCATAAGGATCCCTCATTGCCCAACGTAGTCCCAGGTGTCCATTGCTAGTATACAGAAACACAGCGGATATTTGTGTGTTCATCTTGTATCCTGAGACCTCACGGAACTCACTTATTAATTACGGTTTTTTAGATGTCCTATAATTTTCTACATAGATAATCATGCAGCCTCAAAGAGAGACAATTTTATTTCTTCCTTTCTAAAATGTTTTTGTTTTTGTTTCTGGGACTACGCTGAATAGAGGGACAGAGTGAGCATCCTTGCTTTGGTCTAGACACAGGAAGGAGTATTAAGTCTTTTATCATTAAGTATCTTTTATCATTATCCCCATTCCTTTAGGGGAAGCCTATGGTGACAAATTCTCTTAAGTTTTTCTTCATCTTGAGAATGTCCTTATTTCTTCTTTATTCCCAAAGTATATTTTGATGGATATAGGATTCTGGATTGACAATTCCTTTCTTTCCACACTTGAAATATGCTGTGTCACTTTCCTATGGCCTCCGAAGAAAAATCCTGGCATTCAAATGGCTTTCCCAGGATGCCTGGGTGGCTCAGTCAGTTAAGTGGCTGACTCTTGAATTTGGCTCAGGTCATGATCTCAGGGTCCTGGGATGGAGCCCCACGCGAGGCTCTGCAGGGAGTCTGCCTGAGAATTCTCTCTCTCCCTCTCCCTCTGCCCCTTCCCCCGCTAGCACACTCTTTCTTCCTCTTTCTCTCAAATAAATAAATCCTAAAAAAACAAAACAAAACAAAATGACAAATGGCTTTCCCCCACAGGTAAGGTATCCTTTCTTTCTCCCAAGTCTCAAGATGACTTTTTTCTTTAGCTTTCAGAAGTTTGTGATTTGTTTGTGTGTATGTGTTTCTGTAATTTTACCATTTGGAAGTTTACTCAGTTTTTTGAATCTACAGATGCATATCTTTGGCTAAACTTGAGAAGTTGAGAATTTTCACTACTTTTTTCAGTACTTTTTCAGCCCCACCCCCCTCCTCGTCTCCTTTCATGACTCTGTTGTCAAAAATATTAGATCTTGTGTTATCTTTCCACATGTCCCTGAGGCTCTACTCATTTTTCTTTTCAGTCTATTCTTTTTCTCTTGTTCAGATTGGATAATTTCTATTGTCCCTTCTTCCAGTTCACTGATTCTTTCCTCTGTCCCCTCCATTCTAGTATTGAGCTCATCCACTGAGCTTTTTTTTTTTTTAATTTTTTATTTAATTATAGTTGACAATGTTATATTAGCTTCAGGTGTACAACACAGTGATGACAAGTTTATACATTACATGATCCTCACCATGAGAAGTGTGCTTACCATCTGTCATGATACAACAGTATTATAATATTATTAACCACATTCCTCATGCTGTACTTTTCATCTCTGTGACTTATGTATTTGATAACTAGAAGTTTGTACCTCTTAATTCCCTTCACTTATTTCATCCATCTCCCCAATGAGTTTTTATTTTAGGTTATTGTAGCTTTCAGTTCTAAGATTTCCATCTGATTGTCCTTTATAACTCCTACACCTTTATTGTGACTTTCTATTTTTCCATTCTTTCAAGAATGTTCATAATCACATATGGAAATAATTTTATCATGGCTCTTTTAAAATCTTTGTCAGGTAATTCTAACATCTCTGTCATCTCAGTGTTGGTCTCTATCAATTTTTTTTTTTCCATGCAGCTTGAGATCATTCTAGTTCTTGACATGAGGAGTGATTTTTTTTTTCATCAAAGCTTGGACATTGTGTGTATTATGAGACTGGCTCATATTGACATCTTTTGTTACAGATGGCTTTACTTTAGTTTCACTCCATCAAGGAAGGGACAGGAGGGGCTAGAAATCCAGATTCTTCATTTGGCCTCCATTGATACCCAACTGGGAGACTGCTTCTCATTGTTGCTGGTGGGTTCCACTTCCAACAGTGGGCTCTATTGATAACTCCCTGGCTGGGAAAGCTAAGAGTGCTCTGTTACTGCTCCCTGCATGGCCTCTTCTGACACCACCCCAACAGGGAGCGAAAGGGGTACCTCATTACTGTTGGGAGGAGGTGTAAGTCCAAACTCCTATGGGCTTCACTGTCACTACAAGTTTGAGGGGTCTT
Organism: Ursus americanus; assembly: GCF_024610735.1. NCBI lineage: Eukaryota > Metazoa > Chordata > Mammalia > Carnivora > Ursidae > Ursus > Ursus americanus. The sequence goes on from NC_142143.1 coordinate 36,274,316, forward strand.
CATTACTACTGGGCAGGGATAAAAGTCTTGGCTCCCTAGTCGAACTTCTCCGACACCCCTACAGGAAGATGGAGGGTTAGCACTCCTCCTTATGGCTTGACAAATGTGGAAGTCTAAACTCAGCTTTTGCTGTTGGGCGCCAGGGACAGACAGCATGGATTTTTCTGTGGTGGTTGCCTAGAATAGAGTCTTCCAAAGTTTTATTTTTTATTTAGACTGTCCCTTTCCTACTCCTTTGACTTAAGAGATCATGCTTCTCTTTTCCTTTTTGCAGTTTTTTTTGTTTGTTTGCTTAGCTTTTGGGTTTAGTTTTTTTGTTGTTATCATTGGCATTTCTGGGTTGCCAGCTTTTTAAGCAGCCAATCTAGGATATATGCAGGAAAAATAAAACCCAGGGTCTTATTACCATGTTGATCCTTGAGTCCCAAGGTCCCTAAAGCCAGTTTCCCTTCTTCTGTCCCCCTTTCGGTCTTTTAATGTTTGTTCTAGACACACTTGTGACTTTTAGTTCTAGTTAGAGGGAGGAATAGAGAAAAGTATGTCACCCTCATCTTTGCAAAAGCAGAACTCAATCCTTTGAAGGATTTTAAGCCACAAAGTTCTATGTTGGCTTTTGCATTTTAGACAGACACTTATAAGTGGGGAAAGCTCAGAAACTGAAGGTAGGGTAGAGGTACCCTGGAAGGACATTTAAAGACAGAAGCACCTGTTAGAACATGGTCTAGAATGATTATCAAATGATAATCTGAAATATACAACTGGAAAACATAGCATAAATCATTTCAGAAGCCAAACACAGAATATATACCAGTCAATAACATACTTTCTGCATTCCAGCTGGATATCAGCTTTGAATATATGGCAGGAGGCATGGAAGAGAGAGGACACTTTTGATAGGTATTAAAATATAAATTCAACAAAATGTAATGAGTGACAGGATGTGATATGTAAAGATCACGAAATTAGAATCACTCCTCAATTCTGAGCTTCAATGACTGGGTAGATGCAGTAAAATTAACAAAACTACAGAGTACATGGAAAGTACGTGGAAAGAAAATGAGTTTTGCAGGGAAGAATGGAGCTGGTGAGTTCAGTTCATGTCATCTTGAGCATAAGATGTGTATGGACCGTTCAAAGACAGGCTAACATTAAGTTGGTGCTCATCAGGAAGATCTGATATAGAGAGGAGTAGTTAGAAGCCTTGGTTTAATTAGTACTACTCGGATCCAATTCCATGAGGATCACCCCCAAAATATAAGCAGAATGAGAAAAGAAGGCTAAGAATAATATCCTTATAAACCCCAATGTTTAGGACCAAAGTAAGAGAAACCAAGAGAGGAAAGGAGGTCAAGCTGTCTGAGAGACAGGAGAACAGAGAAGTAGAGCTCAATTTAGTTTCATGAGCATTTACTGAGTGTTTAGTGTGGCTATGCACTGTGCTGGAAGACTGGTTTTTGAGGGTCTCACGCTCTACTAGGTATAAACAGATAATATAAAGAAACTATGCTCAGCTCAGTGATCAGTGATGGACATATGCTCAGGGGCAATGGAACCATGGAAAGGGCACTAAACAAAACCAAAGGCTGCAAGAGGAAACTTCGTAAAGATGATAACATCTAAGCAGAGTCTTCAAGCATAGTAGGAATTAACCAGATAAGGAAAGACACAGGAAAAGTCATGCAGGAAGAAGAAACAGACAGAACAATAGCAAAGGGGCATGGAGCTCAAGAGGAGAGAGAATTACTTGCAGGAAACAGCACGGCTGACGTGCCGAGAGAGTGAAAAGAAAATCAGACTGAAGACCTTCTGACTTGGTCACTCACGAAGTCACGGTTGACCTCTGCTGCGGCAGATTCTAGGAAGGGACGTGGACAGAAATTGCACCACAGTGGGATAAAGAGCCACTGGAAGAATATGAAATTCACAGTGTGGATTTGGTACTCTTTTCAAGGAGTTTAGTGTAGAAGAAAATAAAGATGGGATAGCTAGAAGTGGGCAAAGGTCGAAAAAGCTTTGTTTTGTTATCAGAAAGAATAGAGGATGTTTCTACATTGTATGAAAGAAACCAGAGTGCAGATAAAAGGTTTTAGAATGTAGTTATTATATTTAATCTTTTACATAAAAATACTTATAAAGCATCTACACTCTTCTTGAGCACGTCATTCCAAGATAAAGGCAAATAACTGGGCTCCTTTCATGGTGTTAAAATCACGTTTCAAATAAACTCCAAAAATAATAAAAGGCCGACAATAAACGCACAAGAACAGTATATTCTTCAGCTCTAAAGGCAGCTTAATACTTCTAAATATAAATACGTATAGTGGCACCTTCAGCTCTGTCGCATTTATGTTACCCGTACCACAGCTCATTACAGGTATTCAGTGTGGAGATTTATTTTGTTTACTTCAAAGGGAATGATTACTTAAAAAAAAAAACCCTTTATTCTATTACAATAACTTTGGTATAATATGTTCTAGAAATCCTTTAGGGATAGACATCATGCTGATTAGTATATGTTTTTCGTAAGACAATTTTTACTGGCTTTGTTCAGCACAATTTAAACGCTGGCTATTATTTTTCTGTATTCCTTTCTCTTTTGAAATCATATTTTTAACTGGAAGAATACATAAAAATGTCTCCTGCCCCCAATCCATATTTTTCTGTTCCCATTTAGAAGCTACTTCTTTAAAAGTTTCAGTTAAAAAAAAAATTATCTTTAGGTGGTATTAATTTCATTTGATTACCTCATATAGGACTGTTGTGTTCCCATGCAGAAGAGGTCCGTAACAGATATAGGAATGTCCAACAACCCAGCCTAAGTCAGAGGCTGCCCACCACACCTAAAAAATAAGAAGATAATAAAATACATAAATGTTCTCCAGGGAAAGGTCATGTACCATGAATTTAAAGCCATGCTTACCTCTCCGGGTTTAAGTCCGTAGACAGAGGACATTGTCCAGTTCAGCATCACAGCATATCCCCCGGTGGGCCTAACAACACCCTAAAGGAGAGCAAACATGAAGTTAACCTCAACAACCAATGGGTTAGAAGATTCTCTACCTTTGCACTAGCCACCTTAAAAAGTTCCTGTTTAAATTATTTTACATTTTATAAACGACATATTACTTTGGCTTTCATATAATTGTATTGACATCAATATTTATTTGGCTGCCTCAATAATAAACACAGAAAAATTCGTCTACAACAGTTCACTTATGGAATCCATTCTCACAGACCCTTCTTGACTTTCTAAAGAAAACTTCCGACCTCACAGAGTCACATGCAATTAAAATTTTTTCCAGGGGGAACATAAATTAACAACATTACATTTACAGACATTTTTCCAGAACAAACATGGAAACTCTCAAAACTAAGTGCACAGAAAAGTCAAAGGTAATTGTGTTCTTCAAACACAGGCTAACACAAGGATGGCTATTCCTTAATATTATTAAATAATAATAGGATGCTCAGAGGAAACAAAGTCATATTCTGACTGCAGCCTCATTACAGTGTTACACTGGGGACCGCAATAGTGTAGCACCAGAGCTAAACAATTCTTTAATGACGAACTCTAGGATTCTGACAGAGCAATCCTCCTGCGTCGGATCTAAGGCTGACAGATTTGCCTTATGTTACATTTGGGGCAAAAGGAGGGATTGCTACATCACAGTATTACAGCTTTCAGGAACCAGTTTCTAGCAGCTCTCCACAATATTGAACATGTTCAACTTTAAAACAAGATTAAAGTTTGAAAACTGGCACAAGAGTCACCATAAATAAAAGCTGATGATAAATTTAATAACTACATTTATTGCTTCACTATAAACATTAATCATCATTGGCTTAAAAAGGCTTAACCACTTGAATATTCAGAATGATCAAGGGAATGCTTGCTAAAAAAACAAGCTATATTTCGCTCGCATGAATTTTGAAACTTCCTTTAGTAAAGCAATTATTATTACTCTATGCAAAAAATAATTATTTTACCTAAAGGCAAACACAGCCCTAATTAATACATGCACTACTAGCTGGAACTTTTTGGCATAATTCAGAAGCTTTTTTTTTTTTTTTTTTTTTTTTTAAGATTTTACTTACTTATTTGACAGAGAGACACACAGCCAGTGAGAGAGGGAACATAAGCAGGGGGAGTGGGAGAGGAAGAAGCAGGCTCCCAGTGCAGCAGGGAGCCCGATGCAGGGCTTGATCCCAGGACCCTGGGATTGCGCTGAGCCGGAGGCAGACGCTTAACGACTGAGCCACCCAGGCGCCCCCGTAACTCCGAAGCTTTAATATGCATCCGTGAATCAGAGAAATGAGAAACAAACTGACTTTCTATTAGTTACTAAAGTTGCTGCTCTCCTCAGGTACCACTAATAAAACACAGGTATCAAGCTGTGGAACACATTTTATCTACCAGCAGAAACACCTGGTCTCTTGACAAATGTCTCATGCAGCTTCCTCAGCATTTGACAGCTATTTTCTACGTTGTGTGACATGGTTAGCACACAGCTGGCTCTCTTGATCATCATCGGAGCAGGACATCCTTAGCCCCTGCCAGTAGGTTTCACACATGCATTTTCCCACATAAACTGAGCAGCAGCTCTTTCCCCAGTATATTCTGTACTATCTTCGAAGAACTTCACTCATTAGTTTGTTTTATTGAGATCTTTTCTTATGATTCAATACCTGGAGGAATTTGATAGTAATCAACTTGCAAATTTTCTATTCATTTTGTAGAGAAGAAAAAGTGAAGCTTTTTTTCATAGATACTATGCTATCCATTTAGTAAGGTAGACAGTGATAATAATGTCAGTAATGATTTCATTTAAGATGTTTTAGAATTTTCTCTCCATCTGCCAATCCCTGCATTTAGAGTTCATTGTTATCAATAATTCTAAATATTATTATAACTGGGTACATTTTTAGATTGTACAGTACAGGGGGTAATATGAATCAACTGGGAATGATAAAAAGGAAGAAAAGGCTAGAAAAAACATAAATGAGTAGTAATTCATTGATAAAACTAAAAAGATAATTTAAAGGAATAAGCTATCAAATTTCTATTTAACCTCTCAAGTGAAATCTATCCTTTACTCTTCTTTAAAGGATATTAACCAATGCTGCTTTCCCCAGAAAATGGTGAGTGCTTAAATCCATTTGACACCAAAACAGTGGGACTTTAAAATGAGATTATGCATGAAAAAACATTTAAAATTATGATTTTATATATGATATGATTTATAGATGATACGATTATATATGATTTTATATATCTATAATTTAACTTAGCATCTTGATAACAAAAATATTTCCTTAGTTCTAGCAATTATTGCTTTTTATTTTTCCCTGTGCTGATACCACTCAAAAGCCAGAAATGTCAAAACAACCAAAGATTGCCATAAAAAATTCTCATTAAAAACAACAGAAATGGAGCTATAGAGAGAGAAAAGCCGTGATCCTGTTTTTCATTGGTCTTTGATATCCACTTATTTTTATTTTTTTAAGGATGAATGTAAAAATTTCCATCAAGTATCATTAATGTTCATTAATTTAGATAATTCATTCATTCATTAATCTAGATAATAGATCTGAAATTTGGTCTTTGCCTCCAACATATTTGGGTAATAGTTATCAATTTTCTGAGTATTTGATATGGTATAGGAAAACCCACATAATTCCATGTTCTTCATGTAGCTCTTTCATAGAAAGTTTGAAAATAAAATAAAAATTGGAAGATTACGTTAAAAAAGAATTTCTTTATCATAATATTAATATGTGACTAAAAAAGTAAGGTGATAAAGGGTTTTTTTTGTTTGGTCCTTGTTTGTGATCACATTTTCCAGGTAATGATAATTAAAATGTAAAAGAGAAACTTTGTTCAGCCTCTAAAAACAGACAAATCATGCTCAAAAATGAAATCATTATATTTTATTAGTCAAAATAAATCAGAAACTAAAAACTTTTATTTTTTTTTTATTTTTTTTATTTTTTAAAGATTATTTATTTATTTATTTGACAGAGATAGAGACAGCCAGTGAGAGAGGGAACACAAGCAGGGGGAGTGGGAGAGGAAGAAGCAGGCTCATAGAGGAGGAGCCTGACGTGGGGCTCGAACCCGGAACGCCGGGATCACGCCCTGAGCCGAAGGCAGACGCTTTAACCGCTGTGCCACCCAGGCGCCCCTAAAAACTCTTTTAAAACATAGTTGAGGGATGCCTCAGTGGCTCAGTGGGTTAAGCGACTGCCTTCGGCTCAGGTCATGATCCAGGGTCCTGGGATCAAGTCCCGCATGAGGCTCCTTGCTCAGTGGGGAGCCTGCTTCTCCCTCTGCCTGCCGCTCCCCCTGCTTGTGCTCTCTCTCTGACAAAAAAATAAATAAAATCTTTTTTAAAATAAATAAATAATATTTGAAATCTTGAGTATGAGGTAAAAACACTTAATATCAGTGCTTACCCCTAAAACCCAAGCATGCTGCACTTTACTGTTTTGAAGTCTGTTATTACTTTCCTTATGTACTTGTGCTCTATCTACCTTAAAAATAAAAACATCGGATGAACTAATGTATTGTCAGGAAAGTCCTGTAACCTGCCAATGTACTGTTCTGGTATTTATAGTATTAGCCATAACACTTAAAGTCTTCTGGAGAACTTGAAAGACGTACAGGTGGGAATAATACTCTATACCCCAAATAAAGACATGAAAGTGAATTTTATCTCAAAAATGCAAAAGGAGACAATGCAAAGGTGCTTTTTAAAACAAACAAAACAACAACAATAACAACACATCTTTAATGTATATGGGCGTTTTAAAACTTCAATCCACGCAGGTAAAATTAAAGGCTGGTTATTTGTCACCCATGAATAGGACCACAGAATCATCCCAGATGGTTCTTTATGATTTCCAGCTTAATGACCTGCCTCTGAAACCAAGGAAAACCACAAAATATCATAAATGGGGCCATTAAAGTAAAACATAAAATACGAAAGAAAACATGTCAGCATCAAGTGTGGTAGCAGTTTTGGTTGCCGCAACTTAAGAAAAATACAGAACAATATGGGTTTCAGCAGAAGAAGAAGAAAGACTGAGTGTGATAAGATTAAGAGCTTAGGATTCTTCATCCTAAAAGAGTTGTTTTTTTGTTTTTTTCTTCAGCAAATCTTAAAATACTCAGGTAAGGGAAGTTTGGAGTACTCAAAACTTCATACTTTCTAAGTCGAGTCCCTTTGTCATCTTAGAAGCTTATACAAAACAAATATGCATATTTACATCCATGAGATATGTATTTATTCACACACACACATAAATATATATGCTTATATGTGTGTGCATGCGTGTTTCAACTTGGCCTGACAAGTTGAGGAAAAAAACAAAAGAAGAAAGGGTAAATAAATATTTTACCTAAATAAAAGAAATCCATCACAAGATGATGACTGGGGTCTAGTGAGTTGAGAAATAGAAAATACAGTTCTCATTACTTAAAAAATCCAACAGATCAATAATCATCTTGTTCTTATAATAGCTTTACAGATGGTATCCCCTCTTTCTAGAATGAACCAACCCCCCCCACCTCTTCCCTGAACCTGGTTAGCTCCTACTTCATCACAGAAATACTTAAAGACATCATGCAAGTGCCACCTCGTCTAGAAGTTGTCCCCAATCCCACAGTTTGTGTTAAGTGTCTCTCGCAATTCTTCTTGGCTCCTGGGCTGGCAACCGTCCTCGGAGTGACCAGCCCGACCGAGGGCTGCATATTGCCCCCTATTCCGAGAATGCCTCTTCATCTTCAGCACAGTAACTGCCACGGAGTAGGCATGTAATCCATTTGTGGGCTGATTCAATATGTGAACAGTTGAGTGAATAAGCACATGCAAGAAAAATACAATTCTTGTTTTAAATAGTCTTCTTTGTTCAGGAGAAAGCTTTGAAACTTGTAGAACTTAGTGTATCATATTAGTAGAAACGGAATGGTTCCATTTGGGATAGTGCATCAGCATAAAATCTCTTGCTACAGGCTTTCGGATGTCTCTGAAGCTGCCTCTACAGAGGATACTTTAGCAGCAATATAATTTTTTATTGATCTGAACAACTGTGGGATAAGAGGCAAAGCGATAGCAAATTCAGCATTTTAACTGCAAGCATTGTACCATAGATAAAAAAAAAAAGTTCATTGCTTTTTTATTTAACTTTCTCCTATTTTTTGTTCTAGGGTAGGAAATATGAATGTCACCTAACATGTAGGAATAAAGGTGATATAAATTGTGTAAACGCACATCAGGACCAAAGGCCTACCACCTTCTCATCATGCCTTTCTTTTTTTTGTTGCTCGTTTGCTTCTTTTTAAAAAAAAAATTTTTTTATTATGTTCAGTTAGCCAGCAGATAGTTCATCATTAGTTTCTGATGTAGTGTTCAATCATTCATTAGTTGCATATAACACCCAGTGCTCATCACAACACGTGCCCTCCTTAATACCCATCACTTGGTTACCCCGTCCTCCACCCCCTCCCTTCTGTAACCCTCAGTTTGGTTCCCAGAGTCCAGAGTCTCTCATGGTTTGTCTCCATCTCTGATTTCTTCCCATTCAGTTTTCCCTCCCTTCCCCTGTGCTTCTCCACACTATTCCTTATGTTCCACATATGAGTGAAACCATATAATTGTCTTTCTCTGCTTGACTTACTTCACTTAGCGTAATCCCTTCCAGTTCCAGCCATGTCAGGCAAATGATGGGTGTTCATCCTTTCTGATGGCTGAGTAATATTCCATTGTATATTTGGACCACATCTTCTTTATCCACCCACTTTTCTTTTCTCTTTTTCCTTTCCTTTCCTTTCCCTTTCTTCCTTCTTTTTCCTTCCTTCCTTCTTTTCTTGAAGTGGGCTTGACATACAATATTATATTAGTTACAGGTGTACGACATAGTGATTCGATATTTATGTACATTAGGAAATGATCACCATGATAAATCCAGCTACTATCTGTCACCATACAAAGCTGTTACATATTATTAACTATATTCCTTCTAGTTTGTACATTGTATCTCCGTGTCTTATTTCTTAACTGGAAGATGGTACCTTTTTATCCCCTTCCCCTATTTTGCCCATCTCATCAGCCCCTCTCTTTTGGCAACATATTGTCCTCTGTATCCATAGGTCTGTTTCTGTTTTGTTTTGTTTCATTTTTTAGATTTCACATATAAGTGAATTCATAGGATAGTCTTTCTCTGCCTGACTTCTTAGCATGACGTCCTCTCATGGTTTCCTTTCAATCCTTTGCTTTCTTTCCCGTTTTCTCCTGCTCTCCTTTTCTGCTTTGGCACTGGACTTTTGTTTTGTGTCTTATGTGTGTGTGCGTGTGTGCGTGTGTGATTATCACGGGTCCCTTCACGACATCAAGCTGGAAGAAGACACATATGGCCATCACTAAATCTCCCCCTCCCCGAAGGACACCCGTGCAGATGAGGGATTCTTCCATCGTGTAGTACTTCGAAGTATCTTGAATACAGGCATCCAAGCTGAATAGGATAGAGGCCCACAACACTGCAGAAGTGTATGCAAAGCAGCTCAGTTGTGGTTGCTGGAATATTTACAGCCGCTGACAGATTAACCTGACATACAGCAACCTGACAAACCCAGGGGTGGCAGACGCAGAGACGCAAACGTGCCCTAAATAGATCTGCAGCTTCTAACCGAAGAACAGATCGCCTTATGTGTGTCTTAGATGTGCCTATGAGAAATGAGTATTTTTAAGCAGAATATTTTTATGGGCTCATGACATTATTTTTCCTCATGCAGATCAAAGATTGAGAGAACAAATTATATGATGACATGAAATTTATATTTAAATGCTTCATAAATGTATGTGCGCTCATCTTTCCTGTACTTCTATTCTGGGAATTCAAATATTAAAATTTCAGATCCCATTAATCCTGATTATACCTACCAAAAGTGAAATGAGAATCCTATGAATAAAGAAAAGTCTGGGAACTAACTGAAGTAGTAAAAGATCACTTCACAAATATTCTGAGGATTTACCATGGCCCAATTTTTAGGATAGTGACATAGTGGAGTCGAAGATGTATGAAATATATTCTAAGACCTCTGAGAACATGCAATGTTATGAAGATAAGTAAACAAAAACTAGCAGGGATAAGGTAGAGTAAAATAAGTGGCATAAAGATTTGTTAACAATGTATAATTTCAATACAATTGAAATTCTAAAGTGCACTAGAGGGATGAAGGAAGTAGTTCTGAGGGACCTTGAGAGACGACTGCTTTTTCTTGCCCTTCTGCATGCCCTATTTTGCAAAACCTCCTCACTCCCATGCTTAAACACCAGAGCTCTACACTGATGACCCACAAAGGTCTATCTCTCAACCCAGATGCACTTCTTGGACCCAGACCTTCACCTCCAGCTTCTGGCTAGATCTCCACGTTAATGTCCCAAAGATGCATCATACTCAATGTGTTCCAGAACTCCCAGTTTCCCCTGCCCTAAACTACCTCCTGTGTTTAGTAAATATCCAAAACCATTCTCCTGTGTTCTCAGTGTCAAATCTTGGATCTTCCTCCTCCTCACTCCTATCTTTGAACAAAATCTGATTTCTTACTTAAGTGTGCTATCCTAAGTAAAGTCCTGAAAACCTGAAAATGAATCTCCTTGCCTCCACTGTGTGTAGCTGTCTATCTTCCCAACAAAATGTTGCAAGGTTTTACCTTTCTTCATATTCTCTCCCACTTAAGTAGCATTAGTGCCCTCCATTCCTTATATACAGAATATAACCTAAACTTCGTGGCTAAATTTTAAGAGTCTGGCCCCTGCCTATATATCTAGTCACTTCTCCTCTTCACTTGTACCATATGCACTAGCCATCCTGGAAACTTCCTTGCACAATCCTTCCCTTGCTTATGCTAACCCTTTCTGCTTATAATGCCCTTCTCTCTGGGATGCCACTCTATGAAGAAGTTCTATTCATCCTTCAAATGTCATCTTATAAGAGCTTTCTTTGACCACTCTTAGATGGAACAGCTCTTCCACTCTTCCCACCACTGGGTCCCATTACCCTGCCTTTTCACATATTACATAGCTCTTTGTTTAGTGCCTGGGTCCTGGCTATAGAATATAAACTCCTAAAAAGAGAGCCAGACACATATTTGGGTCCTCATTCATACTTGTTGAATTTATCGACTATAATCCCTCAGATTCTATTCAATCTCATCTTTCCCTGAGAGAGAAAGAAATAGCCTTGTCCTTTTAGAGCAAGGATCACAGTCTACCTTGCACCACCTGTGTTCATGTATATTCCAACACACTAGGCTGAAGGGACTGTGCTTCACTCATATCTTTGAGCACAGAATGAACACTCAATACACTTACATTGAATGGAGCTGAATTCAATACAGAGATCTATAATCTGAAATAGATTATCTTTAGGATGGTACATTAGGAAGAAAATAAGAATAACTGAATCTTCAAGCAATATTCACTTTGGACATCCACGACTCCAGAAGGGAAGTTCTTGACCAAGACAAAACATGGAAAAGCTAGGCTCCTTCTGTATTAGGAACCACCACTTTTCAAACGTGATGCTGTATATGTTACTGTCATTTCTACACACTGGTTGAGTCAGTTCTGAGTCGCTGACCAGCTCCTCTTCTGTTCCTGCCATGAAGATCCCCGTCCAGACCACAGCAAAGTTCAGGGTAATTTAAAGTCCTGAAGTGGCACAAATGGTTTTATAAGAATCCTTCAGGCTTACAGGAGCTAAAGTGATTTTTGGAGGGTTCTTTTGTATTTGGTTAGGTTATACCAGGTTTTCAGGGTCAGGGGTTTCCTCTCACGTTGATACTTTTCTATTAGATTATAACTTTCTGAATCCCCCTTTTGTTTTATAGCCAAACATTCAGTGAGACTCTGTGTGGCAGGTACATAATACAGAATTGCAGAAGGTGGAGGGTTAAGGTTTGGGCCCAGAAGATCATTTGGACACTTGAACAAGGCATAGTCATTCAACACGAAGGAATATTTTTTAGATGACCAGAGTTGTTACAGAAATCGTAAGAGTTTGATTCTACAATGACACAAATATATTTATGTGTATGCATTTACTTATTTATGCACTCAACAAAAATTTATTAAGTACCAAACTACATACAAAGCACGATGGTAGACTAAAATGTATTAAAACATGGTCTCTGTCCTCAGAGAGAATATATTCCCTACCAAATGTTTCCTTTTTTACAAGCAAGTGAGTTTTCTATGGAACATCTTAATTTTCTTTTTAAAAACTAATCAACTCGAACCGCTATTTAAAGAATATTAATAAATTATATTCTCATAACTTTGATGCTACAGAAATCGAAATCAAAGAGGTCACTGCTCTCCGGGATGCAAGTGATTGTGAAAGTCCCTTCCCCCACTAAAATTTTATGATTCAATGACTACTGAACTCCTTAATAAAAATGAGTAGGAAGATGACACTGCAAGGCTTTATGAAGTTGTATGAAGATGCAGTATTAGTTGGAGATACAGGCAAAAGTGGTATTTACTTGTTATCTGACACCCTCAAAAATATTGATGCTTTTGTGAAAACATCTTTCTTGTAAGCAGATTTAAAAAATCCTTGAGTGTCTTCAGTACTGCAAATCGCATAGTTCAATACTCTGGATAAATTGCCTGTTGTTCAAACTGTCTAGGTCAATTCTCAAACTTGCATTTAAAACAAAGACTTAAATTCCATTAGATCAAAAAATCAATTCCATACTCTACAAAAGTTATCCCTCAATTTAGAAAATAAAAATATTTAATTTAAAACACAGTTTTATGAAATTGTATTAAACCAACTGATGTTTGATCAAATATCCATTCATCTTAATAGCTTACTAAAGCAATTGCAACTTGCTGATATATGTGAAGATTCTGGAAGAAATAGGGGCAAAGCATTTGACACTAAATATAATTAATATTTTTCAAGATTTAAACACAACTTTCTTTGAGATATAAAGTACCCAAGCCTAATCCTCTGGGTACAACCTGCATTTTCAATCAGTATTCAAACGTTCTTGGTGCACAAGAAATCTGCCACTACAGGAATTATCTCTCAGAGAGCAAATACCTTGGGCAGCCCCGTCGTTCCGGATGTGTAAAGAATATACAGCGGGTGCTCCGAAAGAACAGGAACACAGTCATGCGACTGTGCTTTGGCCATCTCTTCCTCCCAATCAAGGTCACGACCCGGAGCCAAAGGAACTGTCTCCTACACAGGAAGTAAACGGGAATATGCACTGAACAAAGGAGGTTACATCAGAACAATGGAGACTGACTGAATCTATATATATATTAGTCGGAGCCTCTGACTAAAAATCTAGGCCTAGATAGCACCACATTATCAGATTTATGACTACACATTTCAGGGTCGTGAGTTAAAAATATTCCTAAAAAGTCCAACCGTCTGATGTTGGCTTCAACTGAACTGACAAAAGAACAAGTTTTATTCAAATCTAAGGACATCCTTAAGAAATCCAATTAGATGCAGTCATGTTTTCATCAACAGTCAGAGCTTGCCTAACAGAGGTTCATGTTTTCCATAAACACATGTACACTATTAACTTTATAACCAATTTCTATTTTTCTAACTTCTTTTCTTTTATTTTGGAACTAAGGTCTTCACAATGAAATATCAACTAACCCATTAAAATTTTTCTTTATACAAGGGCAATTTAGAATACTGTGGCCGTCTTTCCAAATGAGAAAATATTAAACCATTTTCAGAGGTGGGGGAGAAATCAAATTTTGTTTTTTCAAGAACAAAGATTCGTTTTGAAAATTAATGAGTATATGTGACATATCTAAAATGCTATCCCATTTTTCCTCCATCTTTTTTTTTTTTAAAGATTTTATTTATTTATTTGACAGAGATAGAGACAGCCAGCGAGAGAGGGAACACAAGCAGGGGGAGTGGGAGAGGAAGAAGCAGGCTCATAGCAGAGGAGCCCAATGTGGGGCTTGATCCCAGAACGCTGGGATCATGCCCTGAGCCGAAGGCAGACGCTTAACCACTGTGCCACCCAGGCGCCCCCCATTTTTCCTCCATCTAAGTCATTGACCAATATGGTAGAAATGTCTGTTTTCTTTTTTGTTCCTAGAACCAAGTTCCGTGTTGTCAACTTTATGATAATAGAGTCATGAGTTAGTCAGAGACAAATTAAAAGAAATTAGACCACTTTATTTAAAATACTGCCAACAAAACAAGCCAGATGAAGAGAAAGGAGTGGCTTATGGAAAAAGTATTCTAATGGGGAGTCACAGCTATTTAAGTAGAATTAAGATTCAGTACATGCCCGATTACTTTCTGAAATGTTAACTAAGCTCCAGATGACACATCAGGAAGTTTATATTTGGTGAATTTATTAGTTTAGGCATAGGCAAGGCTACACATTCCTCAAAATTAGTAAGATCCACCACCTACAGAGCATGTGTAACCATTCATTCCAGAGCTCAGAGGGGTTTAGAAAAGCCAGGCCATTTCCATTTTTCAGGATCCTTAATATATTAATCAGGGTTGTGAATACGGTCATATATTTAAATGAGTACGTTTACAAAATAACACTTTGATCTAATATCACAAATACAATGTCTTTGTGAATAAACACATTACAGATAGCAATCAGAATTGAACTTCATAAAGGTGAAGCCCAATTGGCTTCTCTGGCCTCACTCTGATAGACCCTGAATGTGCCAATGAGATAAATAAAAATAGTTAACTGTAACCAGATTGTATATTTCCATGTGTTTTTATGAATCAGATAAACACAACTAATTTCAAATTACCAAGCCTTTGACATTACAATCAGACCTATAAAAAAACTTATCACACTGCATAATGAAAAATGTCAATTGAATGATCACAAAAAATTATTACAGATTGACTGAAATGAGGATTGAATGAATGGTTATTCTTCAGGCTAAGAAAATCCTTTACAGGCATGTGTAAAGAAGACTTCGCAAAAGGCAGAGGGGTAAAATCAGCATTAGCTTTTACATATATACGTTTACTTCTATAGACACGTCCTGTCATCATTCTTGAACGGCAACACTGGCAGAGCACCAGAGATGACTGACGTGATGTTCTTTTCATTCTGTCATTGCTTGCTTGAGACTTAGGAGTGGCAGCCAGGTTTTTACCTCCTTTGGCAAAAATGTAATCCTGGTTAATGAGACACACCACTGAGCCTCATAATTTGTGTCTCTAAATTGAAAGCAAAGCCAGTCCACTGGGCTTAATTACTAACTAAACAGCAGGCCTACTATAAAGGACAAGAGACATCCAAAGCCCTCATCTAAGATAAAGATGAGTCAAAATAGAGGGCAGAGTCTCAAGAAAAAAGGAAAGAGAGAGAGAGTAAGCCAGCTATGGGAAGGAGGGATGGAGGAGGGGATCTCTACCTATAAAGAGGAAAGAGAAGAGATTTGCATTGGAAAAATCTGAATAGGAAACTTGCATATCCATTTCAACTGTGTTTATAAAGTAAAAGAATTAGCATATATCTTGTTGATTAAAAGTCATTGAACCAAAGTACAAATCTTGGCACCACTTATTAGCTGTGACTTTGAGCTATGACCTCTCCATAACTCAGTTTCTTCATCTGTAAAATGGGGCCAGTAATAGCATCTACCTCATTGGTTTGTGAAAATAAAATAAGAAGTATATGAAAGTACTTAGCTTTGGGCCTAGGGTAAGTTCTTTACAAATTTATGAGTTTTTGTTTATGCAAATGCCACATACTCACAGAAACACGTGTGTGTGTGTGTGTGTGTGTGTGTGTGTGTGTGTGTGTGTTCCTACCTTTCCTCCAACCTCCTCATACCCAAAGCCTCTTTTATTGCTGACTCTGTGTTCCTGGACTTAAGAGCAACAAGCCTTTTTAAAAATATGCTTGAGGGCATCTGAAAGAAACTCAAAATTCTTGTAGACAGTGAGAATATTAAAATCATTGAGTGCAGCAGCTCAAGAACCACAGACTACTAAAACTTTACACAGAAATTTAATGTGGTAATGGGAATTGCTAGGTGGTAATCAAAATGACATTGTTTTAATGCTTTCTATTCTTATATCTTGTCATTTAAGCATTTTCTGCAGATACCCTCTCAAGAGTTCCATAAAATTACACGATTCTTTGCACTCTTATCATTTTTCTTCTGCAAAAAATTTTAATCTGCAAGAACTCAAGTTGGTTCTACCATAAATAGCTGATACTTGCATGGATGTAAGAATAAGGTGATCATTAGATCAAATTTACTAGGAAAAGCCCTGAAAATGTGTTCATTGTGGTCTTAGACTGTTTCTTCTTCCTTCGTGGATCACAAAATAACTTATCTGTTTAGAATATTCATATTTTGTTTTCCTGAACATAGTTTTATTTCCAAACTAAATGCCTTCTCTAAAATTTTTAAAAGACAATTTTTACATACAAATTAATCATAGCACTCCACAAGGTAGGAGAGCTGAGGGATCAAGCATGTGGTCAGAGTACGTGTGTTCAGATCATGACCCTGACATTCACTAGCTGTTCACTGGATTCCTCTTACATAAAATAGGAATAATGCTATCACCTAACCCGTAAAGTTATCAGGAAGATTTTTTAAACTATTCATTAGTAGAGTATCAAAAATCACATGGTAAACAGTGTTAGTATTATTGTGATTATTATAATTTAAATTAATACAATAGACTATTCATAAAATCCAATTCATTAACATTACATATTATTATATATGTTTGAATCTTTTTGTTTTAAGCTAGTTTGTTTCATAAACACAGAAAACATTATTCATATTTTTTTTTTTGCAAAAATGGTGACATTCAAAAAAGTATATTTAATGGTTTATAAATCAAGTGTTTCTTTCACATGGTCAAAACTAGAATCATACTAGCACATCACCATAAGCAAGCACCAAATTCAATATTCATATTACCATATTTGGACGATTATAAATGAGCACGTTATCTGGTTTGTGTTGTCCCAGTCTCAGTGCTTCTTCTAGAAGGGGGATGTATTCTACTCTTCTTCCAGGTTCAATCCCAAATGATGCTGTAACAACCACCTTGGGCTACGACGGAAAAATCACAATAACTGAGGAAGTTGAACAATACGAATTAAAGTGAGCACAATATTTCAGGTGCAGGTTGGCAATTTCGCATTTCTAAAGAAGTGCTGTAATGATTCTGCTCTCTATTGAATAAATTACCTGGAAACAATAAACACTTTGTAAATGTTGTAGCCCTAACAACTTTTACATAGATCTCACTGACCTGCTCCAAACTTCCTGTTCAGTGATGCTTTGGGCCAGTAAGTACGAGCTGTTTAACAAATACTTCCCAAAGAATTCATGAAGCCAAGTAGAAATGCCCTGAACCGGGGACATGCAAACCTGGGGCCCCCCCACACCTACCGAGGCCCCCATACCAGCTGGTTGGTGCTGAAGTGTTTCTCAGGTGGGGAGGGTCAGCCTGTTGCTAGCAGGAAGGGTTACTACATTTTTTTTATGTCAGCATCTCTGCTTAAATGTGACCACAAAAAAAAAGGGACCTGAATCTCTGATTTTTTCTTTTTATGCTCCTTTTCTCATTCTAAATATGTTCATTTTTGCCAAATACTATATTTGTAATTTTGTTGTATTTTTCTTAAAAGGGGCCCCTTAAGTTTCAAGCCCCACAAAGCCTGAACCTGTCACTAAGTTACACTTGGCCCTTTTCTTTACCTTACAACTTGCAAGTCATTCTTCAAGATATACAGAGGTGTAGCCAAAAGGTGTCCCTGGAGGGAGCTGAAGAAGTAAGGGTTAATGTCCATTCCGGGCAGGCCTCAGATGCCCAATGCTAGTCAGAATGTTCCTTCATCCCCACACTGCACAGGAAGCTCCCCAACCCCAAATTTGGATCCCATTTATCTCTGTGTCTTCTATGCTTGGCCCCATGCTTGCCATACCATAAGCTCTCAATAAATGTTTTTGGAACTGAACCAAAATTCTCATTAATTTACAGAAACAAACATGTCTTTATCCTTATAAGTACACTATTTCTTCACCAAGAAGTCCAAAGCAAAGGAGGCAGATAATAAATTATTCAGGAGACAGATAATCAATCGAAGATGGTGCATCTATTCCTGAATTCTGATTTCTAGTTATAATGCATTTCATCTAGGAAAGTTTTATATTATACCAAGTATATGCATATATCATACTGTCTGCTTTTTGACTATCATTTAATATTCATGGAGCTGAGGCTTAGTGCAGTTACATAGCTTGCCCCAGGTTACTAGAATCAGAAAGAGGGCCAGTTCTGTCTGGTTATAGAACTTTTCTCTTCCCACTGTATCAAGCTGCCTTTTAAAAGGAAAAAAAGAAAGAAAGAAAGAAAGAAAGAAAGAAAGAAAGAAAGAAAGAAAGAAAGAAAGAAGAAAGAAAGAAACGAAAATTAAGTCTTGTTTCTTTTACTGTATTTTTAAAGACCTGACATTTGAATAGAATTCACATTTTAATATCTGTAATACTCACAAAAATAATTCTAGACAACATTCCCTAAGATTAGAATTCAGAATAAATGGAAGTAAGTTCCATATCAAATTAAAAATATATATAGAATATATCAAAGCTTGAATAATTTAATAAAGTCAAAATTAGACTCTTTCCCTCAAAAAAGAATCCCTTCTACATTTCTATTCATCAGCCTTTTATTGGAGATTTTATTTGGTCTAGACTGACTTGTTACCATACTGTACAGTCTTCCCATTTTCATCTGTTAAAATAAAGCTTTTTCTTGAGACAACTTATTTGAAAATTATGACATCAAAATCGTTCCTGATTTCAACTATTCATTTCATCCAAGTATCTCCGATATATATCTCTATCTCTATCTCCTCGCCTTTAATTTGATCTGCTCAATGTTCATGCCCATAAACATATACACTCATTGCCTAAACTCCTTAAGAAGGGAGTGTGTGTGTGTGTGTGTGTGTGTATGTGTTTGTTGCTGTGGGAAACAAAGACAGAAGAAAAATTATTAAATTTCCTTACTATCTTACAGCCCATTGAATAGTCCTTGAAACAGAGTGAAGTTCCTCCAGGAACTCAGCTGCCTCAATGCTAATACTTTGCTAAGGGCAAAAGGCAAACTTAGCCAGGCCCCCAGGATCCTGTAAGTCTATTCAGCACACAAAAATTCCTTTGGAAACTTCCTTTATCTCTATCCCCCAAGATGCCTGCTGGCAATCGTCCTCCAAGTATATGACCCACCGATATGCATCTCAAGAGTCTCATGACTGAGTTTTTCCTAAACAGTAACGAATGACCTTTTCCTAACAACAGCTAGCCCCTTCAGGATCCTGGAAACTTTGTTTCCAAAATACCTGGGAGGCTTATGCTATCCTTAACCCCCTCCCAACTTGAAAGTATATCATGGGCCACTCCTCGTGACCCCCGTGCAGCTCTTTCTGCCCACTGGTCCTGTCCCCCGTACTTTAATAAAACCACCTTTTTGCACCAAAGACATCCCAAGAATTCTTTCTTGGCCATTGGCTTTGAACCCTAACGTCTTTCCTATATCATGTGTGATGAATAAAAACTTAGCCAGTGATATAGTATACATTTTATAAATCCTCATTTTTATGTATCTCAATTTCCCCACATCATAAAATTTCCTTAGAAAGGAAATAATACATATAATACATCTCATATTTTTATCCAAATGGTGTTTAGGATTTCTATAGCTAAAATGCTGGAATCTATAGCTTCCTCAAAGAAGCCCCCAGCTGCCCACTGGCTTGCAGGTTAGTGACTGACTGATACTTCCCCCTAGATTTACCCTCCTAAGCACTGACTCAACATGTCTGAAAAAGAGAGAAAAAACCTATCCGGTTAGTCCACAAACCAGCTTCCTGGTTCTAATAACTGATCTATTACCAGATAAAGTCAGATATGCAAACCCTCACTCTCTGCCTTGCACCCAGGGGACCTCAATACATATTAGCTCCCTTGTTAGGAATGTGTCAGCTCGGGCTTGTGAAACTCTGAAGGTCAACCATCTGTTACTCCCGTAACAACCTTCCTTCCTTAATCTTCCCGTTGCTATTACTCTGCTGCACATTGCACATTACTTCACAGACAGACCACCTGCCCACCGGTCTTATTCCAGCCTCTCACCTCCCTCCCACTCACATCCTATTGCAAGACTTGCCTCCTGTTAGCATCGCTTAAAACAAGACACCCACCTGCTCAAAAACTTTGATTAGTCAAGGTCTACAAGACTCAGTTCAGACAAAAACTGCCTTTGCAAGCTCACCACCTCTCCCTCTTCAGCCACCTGTCTCTTCCCTGTCCTCCAAATGAATTTTACCCTTTACTGTCTCAGGCCAGACTCACACATATTCTTTTTCTCTCCTCTTGGATCCCACAACATCACTCTCTTCAACTGGCTGAATCTCAGCCAAGCTCTAACTCAAACCTCAACTCCAGGAAGTCCACTTCAGCCACTCCAACTAAAAGAAGTCACTCCTTCTTCTAACTCAGGGGTCTGTGAACAATGGTTGAGAGCCGAACCCCACCCACAGCACGTTTCTGCCGAGTTTTACTGGGATGCTGTCCTGTCCTCTGCTGACGTAATGCGTGAGGCTGCTCGAGTGCTGAAACAGCACAGCTGAGGAGTCGCTGCAGCCACCTGTAACTCGCAGTGCCTGAAACAGTCACTGTCTGGTAACTTACCGGAACACGTAATCCACCCCTCCCAGGTACCCCTCTTCACCACTGTGCTTCCACCACCATTCCCGGAAGTATGTACCTTACAAAGCTACTATGTGTTCCATCCATTTGGTAATTATCACTCATTATCCAGTTCTCAGGATAGTACCTGGCATATAGTAGGGAGTTAATAAATATATGTTAATGAATAAATTGGTTATTATTTTCCTTGTATGCCTTATACACCCAAATATATGGCAAGCTAACTTGAAAGGTACGCACCTAATCTTATATTTTATATTCCTCACTGTACCTAGCAAGATGTTTTTCACATAAGATTGACCCCAAAGTCAATTTTTGGTTTTATCTATATATGCCAAAGAAAACACAAATTTTAAATATCCCACTTGAAAGGAAGATCTCCTAAGTAGAGGTCACTCTTGGATGGTTCATTCCCAGATAAATATGGCTGTACTGTATGTAGCTACTACTTGATTTCTTCAAATAAAGCGCTTACCTTTGCATGATCAATACGACTGCTTAGTTCTTTGGATGCAAATCCCCCAAATATGAGACTGTGGATGGCTCCTATCCTTGCACACGCCAGCATGGTATACATCGCCTGTGGGATCATGGGCATGTAGATAACCACAGTGTCACCTTTCTTGACACCATGTTTGACCAAAACACCAGCCAGCTTAGAGACCTATAACAAAATCATTACATCAGCAAAGTGTTTTCTGTGTTATTTCACTAAACTTCCAAGTTAAGACAGTAGCACAAGAAGATGATCACCGTCTTGGTAGTGGTTTAAAGAAGCCTGAGTAACACATATTTGATGATGATGTAAGCTTAGATAGTAACAGTAATAAAAGACACCTGTATTACAATAATTGACTATAAACCAACTTACTATCATTGTGTCATATGAACTCTGTGGCTTAAATTACTTTAGTTATTCATTCAGTAACATATTTACTGAGCAACTGTGATGTACCAGACATTGGGTTCAAGTCGGGAACACAACAAAGAAAAACAAAGACACAGATATGTCCCTGTTGAGCTCTTATGCTAAAGGGGGAATCTGTCCAGTGAACAGAAAAGTAACACAATGGCAAATGTGGGCATATGTTGGGTTAACTATTGAAAAAGACAAGTATGTGTTAGGAAAGAAACCATTATCATACACTTATAAGGTGAACTGTGTTCCGATTTTAAATATCAGGTAACTGAGATTCCGATATAACAAACAGCTAACCTAGGACCAGAGAGGGAGTAAGTGATGTAGCCAGGATACCATCACAAGTCTCTCAACCTCATATGCTTTGTCCTTTCTGCTGCCTGAAGCCAATTATTTTTTCTTTATAGTTTTTTATACTAATTATCTATACAAAGTGACCTCCCTCTACATTGAGACTAAACATATAAACTTCTTTATACTTTTAGCATATGTTTTGGGGACCAAAACAGAATGTGTAAAATAGACCTAAGTGAAAGAAGTTCAAATTCTTTCATTTAAAAAATGTATATTGAGCACCAGGATATGGCAGATACATCCACAAACAAATCAAGACAAAGATCTCTGTCCTCAGAGAACTTATATTTCAGCAGAGTAAATATTTGCAATAAACGTAAGTAGAGTATGTTTTATGTTAAAAGTAGTCAGTACGGGCGGGGGGGAGTAAAACAAAGTAGAGGGATTGGGAGTGAGGGGGAGACGATTCTCAATGGGACGGCGAGGGTAGACCTCACTAAGAAAGTGGCATTTCATGGGGCGCCTGGATGGCGCAGTCGTTAAGCATCTGCCTTCGGCTCAGGGCGTGATCCCAGCAATCTGGGATCGAGTCCCACATCAGGCTTCTCCTCTAGGAGAAGCCTGCTTCTTCCTCTCCCACTCCCCCTGCTTGTGTTCCCTCTCTCGCTGGCTGTCTCTCTCTGTCAAATAAATAAATAAATCTTTAAAAAAAAAAAAAGAAAGAAAGTGGCATTTCAGCAAGGACATGTACACGTTAAGAATAAGTGGATATCCCTCAGGAAGCTCTTTCAGGCAGAGAGAATACCAGCACAAAGGCGTAAGGGGGATCATCTGTGATATGACGGAGTAATAGCAACGAGACCAGGGAACTAGAACAGAAAGAACAAGGGAGAAAGTGGTCAAGGGGTCGTAGATCGGGTCAGAGAGCTAACGAAAGGGCCTGTAGGGGTCCAATGGTCGATGGGAAGGTCTACAGCTTGCCCTTGGATGTGGCTGTTCAAGATAATGAACAGAGGAGCCCTGAGACAAGGAATTGGGCCACAGGGCTATTTATGGATCCTTTCATTTCATTCTGCCTCTCCTACTTTTTCAGCAAGCTCAAAGGATTTGGTATCCTGATCATTCTTCCTTTTTCTCTTTATTCACTTCTTCTGTGCAGATGAGGAAAGATGTGGTCAAAGGGCTCTGGTGAAAGATAGAAAGTAACAACTCTCTTAGTGTTTTGTTCTCCCCTATTTGCACAGTATAATTTCATGCTATTTTTTAAGAACTCAAAGCTGCCCAGCAGAAAGTTATGAGAAAGATATACCAAAGTGATATATAAATCACCAACTTAAATTCTATATGGAGCTCAAGACCAAGAAAAACACTTTAAAGTTATATCCAAACGCTCAGGGTGCAATCCCCGTAGGAAGTGGCCATGCTCTGTGATCACATTACTGGGTATCCCATTTAGGGTACAGCACTAGGAGACACCCATGAGATGAGTTTGTCCTATTTACAGCTATAACTTCAGCATCTTGTATAGTGTCTATTGTTGAATAAAAATGATCTTCATCCAAGACCCAGTCTAGCAGTAACTCAGTAACTTTATATTCCAGTCTCACTTCACAATGTTGCTGGAAGATGCCCCAAACTTTTCTGTCCTCTGAAAGAAATGATATCAATGAATTCAAGAACTTCTTTGGGAAAAAAAAGATTTCAAAATGACCAAATGTGACCCCAACATGTATTTTAGTTGGAGTCATGTCACATCTTTTAAAAAAATGAGCCAACATATTAAAATTAGGTTTCATATACAAATCCAGATTACCAGGTTTTTCTGAAAACCTGTAAAGTCTAGCAACCCTGGGCCTCTGTTCTTGAATGGCAGCAATCAATTAACCCTGATCAGCAGCCACTACGTTGAACTCACCATTCCCTGGGGCCATTAATCACAAAGCATAAATTTTTCTTTCCATTTGAATTTAAAATATATTCTTCTACATCCTGTTTGTGTTATATGCTTACACCATAGTTCTATAACCATAAAGGTGTGATACACACTGATAATGAATTTTTTCCCCACCCATTTCTCCCATTTATATTATCTGCTTGGCTCAATCATCTGAATTGTGAACCACTTCCCTGAACACAATTAAGAAATTAGGCTGCACCAGGTCTGTATAACCACTAGATGGCGGCCGTTTGGCCTTGTTAACCTTGCTTTCTGCAGCCACTCAATGTTTTGATACTGTGCTAACCACATCAGAGCTGCCATAGAGAAAAAAGGTTTACATGATCAATAGAGAAAATTTCTTTTTCAGTAGTGTCCAGGGCTAACGGTCACTCCAGTAAAATTTTACACTGTAAATTGTAAATTATATACTTATATGAAATTATATATGTATGTCTACATATATGAATGAAGTTGTATGGGAAAACATTTCTGGTGAGACTTCTAATAAATAGGCATATGAAAAACAACATACTAGCTCATAGCGAGAAAAATAAATGGACATTGGTTTAATAACAAAATATGTGAGGGGCGCCTGGGTGGCTCAGTCATTAAGTGTCTGTCTTCGGCTCAGGTCATGATCCCAGGGTCCTGGGATAGAGCCCCGCATCAGGCTCTCTGCTCACGGGGAAGGCTGCTTCTCCCTCTCCCACTCTCCCTGCGTGTGTTCTCTCTCCCGCTGTGTCTCTCTCTGTCAAATAAATAAAATCTTTTTAAAAAATATGAAAATATGTGGTAATATTTCATTTAAAAATATTTCTTACTATTATTAAATCTAGAGATAGTTGTCAATATGGGAGTCCTAGAAGAGAATACTGAAGTCTTGTTTCAGACACAAATAAAATCATTTTGAAAATAAGTGTAGGCAACAGCAAACAAGAAGAGGAAAAATCTAGAAATCCCAGTCACTTGAGAGTCCATACTCAAAGAAAGTGCTACGAAACGTCAACACAAAGGGCAATTCCATTATTGCTATTTCCCAGCTCATCTTGTTTTTATTGACTTTCAGATGTAAAATTATCAAAGAGAAGGAAATTCAATATCATTTTTGTTCAGTGTTAATATTCTTATCCTACCATAGATATCTGAATGTAAATTTATCATTTCTATTGCTATCCGAAGAGAAAATAGTTAACATACATCTTGTATAATCTATAGTTTCTCAACTAAAGGAAAAATTAAATCATGTGTCATTCACCCAATCCACATTCATTTTTGCACCTTCTTAAGACTGTGTCTTATCAACAATTTAATCATTTTCTATCACTCACACACCACTAAATTGGTTTTCCGTCTGATGTAAAGGGTGGTACACATGCTATGAAATCATGGTCAGGCCACACCTCTCTGCGAGCAGGGGGGTAACTGAACTGTTAAGGAAACCCGAAGAAATAAAATGAATGTGCATATTCATTTAGATACGACACTGTTTGCTTCTTCCCACTAGAGACTATTTGAATTAATCATTATTTTGATTAATAGCTAATTTAGGAGCATCTGGGTGGCTCAGTCAGTTAAGCACCTGCCTTCAGCTGAGGTCATGATCCCAGGGTCCTGGGATCAAGCCCCAGGTTGGGTTCCCAGCTCAGTGGGGAGTCTGTGTCTCCCTCCCCTTTTTCCTCTGCCACTCCCCCTGCCTCTGCTCTCTGTCTCGTTCTCTCAAATAAATAAATAAAAACATTAAAAAAATAGCTAATTTGAAACCATTCAAATGTATAAGTATCCTGTCGTTGATTCAGTTTATATCTGCTATGTATCTGCTATGCATACTATACTGAAGCCAAGTTTGCAGATGCAAAATAGGAAGACATGGTCCTTAAAGCAAAGAAATGCAGAGTCCAGGGGAAAAGAACACAAATAAATAGTAATGACAAAATAAGAAAATGTAACCGCAGATATTTATGTTATGTGAAAAGGTATACACATAGATTTGGTTTAAATATAACACACATGCTTATTTTCGATACAAGTAAAAACTTTACATTTTAAATTTTTAAGTGAAAACATACTGGTATAAATAATAAAAAAGAATTTAATAAATTTTGTATATATTCATCCTGCAAAATCTTCATTCAAAAGCAGTTTGTAGGTTAGTATAATTTCATGATCAAATGTCCACAACACAAATATTAAACATTAGGTGAAACTGACCAAAGACTATGTCCTGTAGAGTAAATTAGCACTTGCTTCACAAACAGCAAGTGTGTCCATCTAAAGAAAACCATGTTTGTATGTGAAAGATAGTGTTGGCGTCCAAATTATAGTAAAAAGATAATAATTATGGGCAATTTTAGGGCCATGTCAAAGAAAATTATATGAAAGAGAAGACAAGAGGAAGCATATTTTCAAGCTGCAATGATGTCAAATTGCACACCCTGGTCTAATCAATCACAGGAAATATAACTAATTTAAAAACCAATTATAATATCTGAGGAAGCAGTCTTCTTTTCCTAAGATTCTACTTGAAAAATATTCAGGAACCTTCCCATGGTGTTCTATATGAAACACCTCGAAAGATGGGGAGCAAGCAGGGAATTTACAGGTGGCTGCTCTATAAAAGGTTGAATCAGACTTTTCTAAAACCCAGTAAGCATAGCCAGGGATCCTAGATAACGACACAAATGTGGAATAGCTTCCACAAGGCACAAAGTGATGGCACCCTTTCACTGTCCACAAGCAAACGAACGTTGCTATTAATAAGGAGATTTCAGCTACATGATGCCTATTCACTTGGACCATTTGTCATCTCTTGGTTTCCAATCTTGCCCACTACAGTTTCTTCTTCAGAGAAACCAAAGTGATGGAGCTTCCCATCATACTTTGAATAAAATATAGT
This sequence comes from Ursus americanus, assembly GCF_024610735.1. NCBI lineage: Eukaryota > Metazoa > Chordata > Mammalia > Carnivora > Ursidae > Ursus > Ursus americanus. The sequence goes on from NC_142143.1 coordinate 36,301,132, forward strand.
CCTGGGGGGCCTGGGTGGCTCAGTTGGTAAGGGTCTGCCTTCAGCTCAGGTCATGATCTCGAGGTCCTGGGATGGAGCCCCATGTCGGGCTCCCTGCTCAGCGGGGGAGTCTGCCTCTCCCTTTCCCTCTGCCCCTCCTCACTATTCATGCTCTCTCTTGCTCTCTCTCTCTCTCAAATAAATAAATAAATCTTTAAGAAAATATATAGTCTTTACAATGGCACACAAGGGCCTACAGGATCTGACTCACGGATACTCCCCAACCTCACCTTCTTCCACTTTCTTCACTGCTGGCCTCCTGGCGCCCCCTGATGGGCCAAGTTTGTTCTTGTTCCAGGGCCTCTGCCTGACCTGATTTTCACTCAAATGGGTATGTGGTTCTCTCCCAGTCTCTATTTGGGTCTGTGTCACTGAGTCATCTCCTTGGTGACAAGTAGTTTTCTCTGACAAACATATCTAAAATGGCAGCCCAAGTCACTCTGTAGCGTCATATTTTTCTTCACTTATATTGTATAACTTTTCATTTATGTTGTATTATGTTTTTATTCCGAATGTATCATTTTCCTAATTAGAATGCCATTTCTGTATGAGGAAAGATGGTATCACTTACTACTGTAGTCTATGATGCCCACGGTAGTGCCAAATATCAGGTGTTCCAAAAGTATGTTTTAATAAATAAATAAATTGACTCTATCATTATTCTAGTCCAGAAAAATGAATTCAAAGCAGATGGTCTATTGATGTTGTCTAATTAACTTTCTAAAAGGTCGGAGGTTAGCCACCCTGAAAATAAGTCAAATCATCTACTAAGAACCTATCAATGGATGATAAAAAATAAATTAATTAAGCAAATGTCAGAATCAAAGCCATGGACCAGAATTTCAGGTTTCCAAGAAAACCAAGTAAGATAAATGTTTTAAGCAGAGTTTTAGGTGAGTCAGGATATAACCTTCACAGTCAGGCAGCAAACGAAAACAAGATTTTCACTGCATTAAAAAATAAAAATTCCCTGTGGGGCCCCTGGGTGGCGCAGTCAATTCAGTGTCCGACTCTTGGTTTCCGGTCAGGTGGTGATCTCTGGGTCCTACGCCCCCTGTCAGGCTCCGCGGTTCAGCACAGAGTCTGCTTCAGATTCTCTCTCCCTCTCCTTCTGTCCCTCCTGCTTATGCTCTCTCTCTCTCTCCCTCTCTCTCTCAAATAAATAAAAATAATAAAAATTTTAAAAAATTAAAAAGATGTAAAAAAGTAAAAAATAAATAAATAAATAAAAATCCCCAATGTAAAAGAAAAGCACAACGTAGAGCAGACAAGTGATATTTTTGGAAATAATTATTTCTCTCAGACAAGGATTAGATTTTTCTTTACTTTTTAACGGATGAGTAACTGTTCTTTTTCATGAACGCATTCAGTATATAATATGAGCTTATGCTACAAGGCCTGTATTAGACGCTATGTTGGGAAAAAAACAAATACATAAATAAAATATTACCCTTATCCTCAAGGAATATTACTCTGGTCAAGAAATACACTAATAAGTAGATACACTAATAAGTAATGTAAAAAGCAAAAACAAACTCGTGTATGGAGAAAGTGTCCTGGACTTCAAATCATGGAGAAATAGCTTCTGGCACAGAGGGAAGTGAAAAGAAGTGAGTTTCCACTTCAAACAATCTCAAAAAATCTGGCTGAGAAAATTCAAGAGGATTGGTTGTCTTGTTGTTATTTTGAGTTGATGCTCAGACATTTTTATTTTGAATGCATGACTCTACACACGAGGAAAAGGAAGCTAGGAAATATTAAAATGTTGCCTTCTCGTTTAATTTATCCCTTCCTACAGTATCTATTAAACTGGTCTAATATTTTCTTTACATGGCATATTCTCGGAATCTAATCTAACTTACAATTTACTCAGTTGAGAGGTTATTCAAAACAGAGTTTTAGCCACAATTTCGGTAAGAATTTAAATCAGTCGTTGGTGCCTACTCATCTACGATTTCAAATGAAATACAAATGTGTCTGCTAAAACATATTGTACAACATGGCATTATACAAAAGAGTTCCCAAAAATAATAAGGCTTAGGGGGAAATAAGGTTGAGCTAGGACTCAAAAATCAACATAACTGGAGCTCTTTAACATTAGTAAAAATACTATGACAGCCTCATGTTCCATAGATCAGTTACAGGCTTGAACAGTGGGACTCATGCTTCCTGTTCTAAGATATTCCACAGCATTCGCTTCCCCACTTCCTTACAAGAAGGACTAGTCAAAACAGCAGGGTAGATTATGTAGCAGGATCATTAATTATTTTTAAAATGGGAGAGTATCTTCTTAGCTTTAGATTCTTAAAACCACTTAACTCATCAACACTAGCACTAAAGAATCTTCATCATTTTGTTTAGGTTTTCAGATATAGATAAGGTGTTCTCTTTTAATTGTGAGACAGTCACTCCCCGACTTGCTAACAAGGTAACAATCCAACAGGAAAATGAATGGCCAAAAGACTGAATGGGCACTTTAGAAAAGTGGAACGAATGGCCAATAAGCACAGGAAAAAGGAGCTCAATTTCAGGAGTCATTAGAGAAGCGTAAATTAAAACCACAATGCAATATCTCCACACATTCACCAGAAAGGCCCAAATTAAAAAACACTTGGACTTCTCAGGACCACCTGTTGACAACTGGCATTCTCGTGCACTGCGAGTGGGAATGCAAATCAGTACAACCAGTTTGGAAAACTAGTAAATGAAAGAATCTCATACACAAAAAGTTGGATAAAAAAGCCAGATGTAGATGGGTACATTCTATTATTCAATTTACACAAAGTTCAAAAGCAAGTAATTGTCATCACGGATGGTGTGTAGATGTCTGAACAATAATCCCATAAAGGCTGAACAAGAAATAACTAAAATGAAGCAATAATACATGCTTCTGGGGGCTGGGATGTTCTGTCTCCTGATCTGGTTATGTGGGTGTGTTCTGTTTGTGAAAAATCTAACAAGCTTTATACTTATGCTCTGTGTACTAATCTGAATGTATATGACATTTCATTCTAAGTTTAAAAAATGCCACTCTAAGAAAAAAACCAACACAAAGCACTATAAATTCAATCTCATACTGGCATCATTCACCTACTCGCCGAGCACGGAGGAGGTAATTCACCTGACAGAGATATACCTTTAGCAGAGCTGACTGTAGTACAAGTGAAGTTTGTATTGCTTACTTAAGAAGTTTAAAGAAAGAAAACTAAGCATATGCCCTGTTGTATCCCTTCTCCTCAACAAGGCGACCACTGGCAGGGCTGAATTTCTGCATGTCCTGGTTTTTGCGTGTTAGGTTCTTGCTTAAAGAAATGCTGATGATGTGACAGACAAAGAAATATCAAATTCTCTTACCCTGAAATACATCTGAGAAGATGGCATTCATACTTTGAAAAGAGCATCCTAAAGGGCAAAGTTGGAGGAAAGACTTCTCCTGGGACATGGCCCTTGACTTCAGAGTAATTTTATCTTTCAAATTATTCAACCTTCATAATTACAATCACCAACATAATTATAATTCAAAGAATTACCTTCAGTGGAAGTAACAGACACTTTCATTTTGTAAACTAGGAAAATTTAGCACACACTGGTTTCATCAATTTTCAGTGTTTACATACATTTGTGAAAATTTCTCAAATGCCTTTTAGTGGTCACATTTTTATTTAGCAAATAAATAAATAAGAATTTACAATTGGGGGTGCCAGGGTGGCTCAGTCAGTTAGCCTTCGGCTCAGGTCATGATCTCAGGGTCCTGGGATCTAGTCCCGCATCGGGCTCCCTGCTCAGTGGGGAGCCTGCTTCTCCCTCTTCCCCCTGCTCATGCCCTCTCTTGTCCTATTTCTCCCTCTCAAATAAATAAATAAAACCTTTAAAAAAAATAAAAATAAAACAAATTTTAAAAATCACAATTGTTTGAATACCAAAAAAAGCAAACTTACCACACACAAATGGAGGTAAACTCAAAATGAAATTAGAGATAGAGAAAATAAATTTAAAATAGGAACTTCTAAAAATGATGAATACTGTATATAATGTATACATCCAAATACAAACATAAACTCACACACCCCCCTTTATTTCACTGAGGTCTGACATAACCACGAACTTGAAAAGAGCTACCAAGAGGAGGACACAATGAACACATACATTTTTCCTAGAATGCAGATCTGAGTTGTAAGTGTGGAAAATTCATGGAGGAAATATTCATCTTGAACTTCCAAGACAAATGTAAATAAGCTACAATTCTTCACAGACAGTAAGAGGTCAGAATTTACTTAGAAAGAAGCTCATGTTATATTAGTGATATAATTCAAAGATAAGAAGTTCCCACAATAAAGGAAGCTAGAGTCATTTAGAAATTTCAAATCATATTTCCTTCATTCATTCCTTCATCATTCAACACATGTTCACTATGTATCAGTCCCTGCTCTGTGAACAGAGCAAAAGCCCCTTCCCTCAAGGAAAGTACATTCTAGAAGAAGAAACAACACAAAAGAAGATAGCTAAGTAAAATAAATCAATGGTACTGAGTAATAAATGGCAAAATTAAAAAGAAAGCAGAAAGAGAGGTCTGAAATGGTGTGGACATGGGAACATTTGTATTTAATATGGCCAGGGAAAATCTCATCCAGCTACCATGGAAAATAACATCCAGGTACCATGAACCATAAGATATCTGGAAGAAACACTGTCTCAAGCAGAAGGCAGGTAAGTCCAAAGGCTCTAAGTTGGGAGTGGAGCAAGCTGGAAGTTAACTTCAGGAGGCAGTGGGGCTGGGTGTGCAATGCAGTGGGGCTGGGTGTGCAATGCAGTGGGGCTGGGTGTGCGGTGCAGTGGGGCAGGGTGTGCGGTGCAGTGGGGCTGGGGTGTGCAATGCAGTGGGCAGGGTGTGCGGTGCAGTGGGGCTGGAGTATATGGTGCAGTGGGGCTGGGGTGTGCGGTGTAGTACAGTGGGACTGGGGAGTAAGTCACAGAAACTGATCATGCAGAACCACAGGTCACAGGGAGGAGTGGCTTTTGTTTTTTCTTTCCATGCTCCTAGGATAAAGTACAAATCTGTCATGTGGCACTCAGAGTTCTCGGAGTCTGGTTCACCAGAGCCCTATCTCCCTAACCACTTGTGCTTGTACTTTATGCCAAAGCCACCGCAGAGGCACGAGGTTCTCCCTGCCCTGAATATCTCTGTATGCGCTATTCCTTGTGTCTGCAGGACTCTCCTTCCCACGACTTCCCTTCCCACTTCTGGTCGTTGGGGCTAATTTTAGGCATTGACTCTTGCAGAAAGCCTTTCTATGCTGTATTAACAGTTGGCTGAGCTGCATGCCTTCCCATGTGTTTCTACAGAACATAATACTACCGTCTAACATAACCTTTATTAGATTTACATAGGGTTCTTAGCTCCTTAAAATTAGGGAATGGGTGCATTTACCTCGTATCCCTTGTTCCCAACAGGGTTTGGCATACAAAACAAACATTTGTTGAATGAATGAACAACGGATCTTGAACCAGGCTCGAATCTCTGTCCAAAAAATCTTAATAAAGGCTTGCGTAAATTATCAGATCTACATAAAAGGTGACAGTTTTGGAAAAGCTCACCTTCTGAATCATTCTGTAAAATCTTCAGATCCTTCATGTCACTGAAACAATTTAGCCTAAAACGTGTCTGTCCCCTAATTAAATAAGAAATGCTAACTAACTTAATCAAGTTTTACTTGGCCAGAAACTCCCAGTAGAAATGAGACAGGGGAGATTAAAACAAGTAAAGTACAAAGCCACTTCTCTTTGTTTGTTCTCAATGGCATTACCATTAAATCTTTCTTTCTCTGTCTTCTCTACTTAATAAAATAAAGGCCACAGGGAACCAGGAGCAGGTAATCAAAGTGGAGCACAATGCCTCCCTCTTTCCTAACACTTCTTCCTTTAGTACTTTAGAGAAGAAAAGCCTGGGGAATCAGAAGCTGTCAGCAGGTGAGAGAAACAGGCCTTTTAAGTACTTTGATGTCAGGCTAAACTGAAACCAATGAACCAGTACAAACCTCAAAAGGGTCTAAGAAGTCTAGACTCAATATTAGAAAATCAAGATGAGTTAGCAGAAATGCTTCTAAGCAAAATGTGTATGCGTTTATCATACATACTTATGCAACTGATTAAAAAAAAAAAACAGCAAAACTCTCCTTAGTTTGTTTCTCTAAAGCTTTCTCTTTGGCTCTGATGATTATGTGTCAAATTCAATATTGGTATAGATAGTATTTGGAAATATATAAGTAAGCTTTCTAATCTGTATGCTACTTAAGATTCACCCATGTATTGGGCCTTAATATTAATAAAATGAAACAGTGACAATATGCCCAAATCATAGGAGTAAGTTTTAAATCATAGACAAACCCTCATCTAAAAGCCAAAAATGCAAACCTAAAATAAAACACAGGGTACAGCAGGTTATCGGGAAATTTACATTATCTCCTATAATAAAACACGGCCTCAGATGAATAACAGGGTCATTTGCTAATGGAGTTCTTTCTCTCCTCAGCCCCAGTGTGAGCTCTGTTTCTGTATAATTTATTCTGAAAATAGAGTTCACACTCACAGACCAATACAAAGTACCCAACAGTGTAATTGTGGCATTATTTTGTTTTGTTCTGTCTGGGGCTGCCTAACATTTGAACTCCCTTCTTATTGGATTGGAATTCCTCCAGTGTGTGTCCTAGATGGAGCCAGGGCCCCAATTCCTACTATGAAATCAAAAGAAGAGAAGACATTTCTTCCTCCACTGCCTGGTACTTTAGGCATGTAACCTAAAACTGGCCAACTAGGTATCCCTACTATGTCAGTCTAGGGGGTTAACTCAAGTCAGCAAGTCTAGTTACTAGACAATTTGTGGGGTCTCCTTAAATTTTTACCTCTGCCTCTTCTCCCTTGGGGTGTGTCATTTTTCTGAACCTGGTTTTTCAGTCTTCCCTTTTCATGAATTCCTCTTATGTTTAAATCAGCCAAACCTGGCATTCACTGATACAACCAGGCTGATAGCCAGCTTGAGCAAAACTGGCTTTAAGTTCTCTCTTATTGCTTGCAACAACTCAGGATTGAGACATTGGAATGTCCCAGTTGCCTTTCTTTGAAATCTGTTAGAAGTCTAAACCGGAACACTGTTGATGCAAAAAGATATAATTTCAGGGAGTCAAGGTAAGTTGACCAACTTTTCTAAAAATCAAGTAGAAACCCTAAGTAGGTTAAAAAAGCAAAAGAAGAGAATGTGCTTTCAAAAGCCTTAATTTAAAAGCAAATGCTTCCAAACCCTAGTATAACCAACTCTGTTCCACCATTAAAACTTTCTCAACTAGTTCTCAACTAGTAACCATTTTGCCACCCAGGAGACATTCAGCAACGTTTGGAGACATTTTCGGTCATCACAACTGCGGGAGGTGTGCTACTGCATTTAATGGGTAAAGACCAGGAACTCTGCTAAGCATCCTACAGTGTACATAACAGTCCCCATAACAAAGAATCCTCTGGCTAAAATGTCAATAGTGTCGGGGCGCCTGGATGGCTCAGTCAGCTAAGCGTCCAACTCTTGATTTTGGCTCAGGTCATGATTTCAGGGTCATGAGATCGAGCCCCATGTTGGACTCCGTGCTCAGTGGGGAGTCTGCTTCTCTCCCTCTCCCATTGCCCCTCCCCCCACACTCTCTAAAATTAATTAATTAAAATAAATAAATAAATAAAATGTCAATAGCAACAAAGTAGAAACCCTTCCCTACACTTTTATCTTCCTTTAAACCATATGTAAATAAATGCCCCACTAGAGCTAGAATATGTGTTCCACAGTCCGCAATACCCAAACACTTTTATAATTACTTCCGAAACCTCATTTCTACCCTAATGTTAAAAATAAAAATCTCATAATTCATCTGTCAACATTGTGATTCACCCAAGAACTACACAGATGGGAAAGAACAAACAAACAAGAAAAAAGAGCAAATAAGGAAAAGGCACAGTATGTAAAAAAGACCTGTAAAGGGCGAGGAGGGCTGGACAGCATGACTGGAAAACCAAGGTGAAGAACAGTTGTGTGCATGGCCAAGAAGGTCTGGAAATGAAGCTTGGGGAAATGCTTCATTCCAAATGGCTTCTACATCCCAGAGGTCCAGATTTTACTCTCTAAGTAATAGCAATTTCTAAGGAAAAGTTTTTAACTAGTTGTTTCTTAAGGAGGAAACTGGTGTCACATTAGGTGGTGATCTAACAGGAGGGGAGGCTGGTAGCAGGGAAGCTGGGAGGTTGCCTCGCTACTCCGAGAGCTGAAAAATAGCTGAACTAATGTGATGGCAACGCAGGTGGAAGCAAAAGCCAGGAGAGGACTTACACGTATTCTTAGAGGCTTGCTAAGCTCTCCCTGTAAAGGCAGCCTCTTCCAGTACTGTAACATATAAATATAAAGGCTAAAGGCTATCTGAATGAGTTAACATACCTCTAGTTTTTCCAATGTGCATCAAAAGGAATGTAGGTCAATGAATTAAGCGAAGTAAAGGTTACACAATGTAAATGCAGATTATTTAAGTAATTTCTATATGATTTCCAAATAACACATACAAAACATTTATGATATTACCTGCTCCAGAACCTCTTTGTAGGTGATAGCTGCTTTAGTATCTGTAACAGGACTGTCGTAGATGATAGCAATCTTATCTCCTTGACCATTTTCAATATGACGATCAATGGCATTGTAACAGATGTTAAGCATTCCTTCCACAAACCTGAAAAATTGGAAGTTAAGGGTTAATAATTCTTTCCAAAATATATTGTTGCTTAACTAGTTTCTATATTTCTAGTCTGGCATCACTGACCTTAAAATAGTGTTTCCCCATGCGTGCTATGCCAGGTAATGATGTCTACAAAGGAGATAGGATGGTACAGAAGGGACATTTTTTTTTTAAAGATTTTATTTATTTACTTGAGAGAGAAAAAGTGCACAAGCACAAGTTGGGGGAAGGGTGAAGGGAGAAACAGACTCTACACTGAGCAGAAAGCCAGACGTGGGGCTCGATCCCAGGACGCTGGGATCATGACCTGAGCCGAAGGCAGCCCCTTCATTGACTGAGCCACCCACACATCCCCAGAAGGGACATCTTTATTTTAATAAATATGTATTTATTTTGATGTGCACTAGAAAAAGATATACCTCACACTTCAAGGGGATAACTTTGTGGGTTTTATTGCTTAGGACCAAACTAAGTATAGAGCACCAAAATAATCTAGGTTACATGGATGAAATGACTTGTATATAAGAGCAGAGCAGGCCAAGCAAACATTAGGCTGAGAGGACAAATGGTAGATGTGTGACTGAGTTTAGGTATCTGCTATAAAAAGACAAACTTACTGGAAAATTCAATTCTTCTTTAAAAGAGCTAGATACATATTTTTTTTTGCTTCAATTAAGTGCAATGCCTCCAGTTGCACAAAGAATAGATAAGCTCTATTCTGCATCTTTGAGGTGTTTCATAATTTAAATAAAGAATGGACATGCATATAAAATTTTCATTAATTTTTTCAAAGACCTTTGCAATTTAGTGCTTTTCATCTCCTAATTGATCAATGCTTCCCTGTGAAAATATGGACATCGTGTAGATAGATGGAGATACTTCTTAAGGAACTAGATCTCATTTTCCCAAAAGAAGAAGCTTTGCATTTGCCACTTGTTTGGGAGGAGGGGATTAGAATAAAGTATTCAAATACAGCAGTGGTCTACTTGTCCCAATGTCAGACTAGCAAATATTCTAACAATGCAAAAATAACAAGAAAAAAAAAAAACATTGATGCAAGAAGACAAAGTCTTGTCAGATAGCAGAGGATCACCATCAGGTGCTCACTCAAAAAGCCCTGTGTGAAATGAGGCAGTGAATTAAAAGCAGCTAGAGATTAGTGGCAGCATTAAGAAATTACACATAGAGAACTCAGCAGGAGGAGGGATCACTTAACCAGGGTCAAATGACCCTACACACTTCAATAATCAGAATATGACAACCTGACGGCACAGCACAAGAAGTTATTCATGTAAAGATTCTTAATCGCCAAGTGTGATAGATTCAATGTTTGTTCAAAAATATTGTCTCTTCCCCTTGCCCCCACCTCCATGAGCCCCTTGCTGTGGGCTCATCCGCGGAGCACGCTTTGCTGAATCAGCAGATATGATTCCAATAGAGGCCCGAAAGCTCTTCTACTTCCTCTAGAAGAGCTTCCAGGTACCCCAGCTGCCTCCTCAGCCTCCTACCCAAAGCAGATATTTAGAGCCCAAAAAGGAAGCAGAGAACCCAACCCAGTCAGATGTATGTCTTGGAGCCATGTTTCCAGTCATGGCCATCCTTGATCATCTGACCACATGACGACCTAGAGATCCATGGAAATAACTGCTGAATAGGTTAGGATTTGGACATTTTTAGGGTTGCGGGATATGCAGCATAACTGTGGCCATAATCGGCTAATATGCCCAGAAAAAAAGGTAGTTTGCTCAACATTTTGTGGCAGAAATAAAGAAAGATATTTTATAGGCTTTTCCCGCAAAACATTTATTTATATATTTTTTTTTGGTTTCGCTTTCTGTTTCTCAAACAGAGTAGGAATATTGGCTTGCTGGAACACTTTATCGATGTTGTCATTGTTCTCTTTCTTTTTATATACAACTTCTACTCTACCACACTTTGTGCCCAATAATTAATTATGCTCATGACAGTGTACAAAAACGGGGCCCCCTCAATACCAAAACATGAAGCATTTACTTTATCATTTGCCGACTGTTCTCCTACTTCTTTACTTATTCCTTCTCAATATCTTTCATTGAAGCTTCTTCCTCTGTCAAATCTTTGACCAAGATTCCTAAAGTTCCATATCCATCCCTTGGCTCACTCTGCATACACTCCCTGGGTAATCTTTATACTCATATGGCTTCAACTTCCAGCTTTAGCTCCAGCCCTGACCTCCTTTCTGAGCTCTGGACCCTTATAGCCAACAGTTTGCTGGACATTGAAGGGTTCCAGAATAAGCCTCCCTAAAACATGCCACTTTGACATGTGGGTTATTTTGAGCAGAAGATAATCAAGGCCCAAAAGACTCAGGAAGACCTTTAACTTCCTCCCCTTACATGCTTCTAAGAATTTAGTTAGAAGGCTGGTCCAGGAAAAGATTTATCACCAAAGATAACTACAGAGAGTATGGGCTAGGCATGGTAGGCTGTGGAGGAAGGGCATGGCAGGGCTTATTTGTTCAAATTCCTCTCTGTGTTCCATGGTGTCTCCAAACAAGATTTGCTCTTTTCATCTTCCCATGAATTGTCTTCCTTCCTTTTGAAGCTCTAGGCCCCCCACCCCCTTCACCTTAGCTCAGGATGGCATATAAGCCTCAACAGTCTGTCTTCGAATCTCTGATGTCTGTGTGAGGCTCCCATATATTTGAAATTAGTTTTTCTCCTGTTAATTTCCCGTTATGTCAATTTAATTAATAGATCAGCCAAAAGAACCTAGAAAGATAGAGTAAAAAAATTTTCCTCCCCAACGACACCTCTATTTGTAAAGAATAACATGTCCAAAACTATAGTCATTTTCACCACACCTCAACCCATTGCCCCACCCCAAATGCAAACCCTCCCCTGCTCCTGTTTTCCATATTTCAAGGAATAACTTTGCACCCAAGGACCTGAATTAGAAACTCCAGAGTCAGATTTGATCCCTCATTCTCTACATTCAATCGGACATATGTAACATCACATTAATCTCTGTAAATGTTCAGTTCTCTCACTGATAACCTGGGTTAGAATTACTGCCTCCTAATTAATCTCTCTGCCTCGGGCCTTAGCCCATCCTCTCAAGTCATCTCCCTATGCTATTAGAATGTGTTTCCTCAATAAGTCAGACTGAGAAAGACAAATTCCACATGATTTCAGTCTTATGTGGAATCTAAAAAAACAAAACAAATGAATAAACAAACAAAAAGGAGTCAGACCTATAAATACAGAGAACAAACTGATTGTTGCCAGAGGGAAGGAGGTGGAGGGGATGGGTGAAGGTAAATAGGAGATACAGGCTTCCAGGTATGTAATGAATAGGTCATGGAGATGAAAGGCACAGCATAGGGAATATAGTTAATGATATTATAAATGGCATTTTACAGTAACAGATGGTAGCTACGCTTGCGGTGAGCACAGCATAATACAGAGAAAAGTTCAATCACTATGTTGTACACCTGAAACTAATGTAACAGCATGTGTCAACTATACTCAAAATTTTTTTTTAAGTTTTTAAAGAATGTTTTTCCTCAATGTAAATGTTGTCATACCAAATAGTGCTCGAAGTTATTTAATACTATTCCTTGAAGTTCAGAATAAAAACTATGTATCTTCTGATGGCATGCAAAACCCATTCATCTCGGCTTTATTTCTCCCCATCCAACTTCCCACATTCCAGCTTCAATGAATTACAAAATTTGTAATTCCTGAATCCAGTCAGCTTCTCTTTCTGTAGCTCTCCTTTACCTTTACCACCACCCTCCCCCAAGCAGTTCCACATCCACATATCTTTACCACAGAACTTATCACATTGCATTGACAAATGGTCTACTTACTTATGTTTCCTTCATTTAACTGTAATCTACCTTATAGCAGACACAATGCCATATTCTTCTTACAGTCCTAGGATCTACTACAGCAGTTCTCATATTAGGCATTCAATATATATTTGATAAATGAATGAATAAAAATACTAGTAAATGTTCAAGAAACACTAGATTTAGGATCCAGGTAGAGTAGCGAGGGTACTTTTTACTATCTCATTTTGAAGTTGAGAGAACAGAGACTTAACAAGAAAAATTCCCAGGATATTTGGCAAAAAATTGGATAATGCCATACCTGAAACCCAAGTCTTTAGACATCTAGACACACATCATATTAACATCATCTTAATTAATTCATTTATAAATAACTTATTTTCTCTCCTCAAGTTCACTGATTCTTTCCTCTGTGGTGTCCATTCTGCTGTTGAGCCAATTCAGCAACTTTTTATTTTGGTAACTGCATTTTTCAGTTCTAAAATTTCCACTTGGTTTTTCTTTATATCTTGGGTTTCTTTGCTGAAGCTTTCTATTTCTTTATTGTGACTTAAAAAAATTTTTTTGAGTATGTTTATAATAGTCTGTTGAAGCAGTTTTTTTTTTTATGGCTGCGTTAAAATCCTCATCAGATAGTTCCAATCTCTCTGTCATCTCAGTGATAGCATCTATTGATTGTTTTTCTCACTCATGTTAAGATTTTCCTGGTTTTGGGAATGACAAGTGATTTGCGATTGTATCCTGGACATTGTGGATATTTTATTATGAAACTCTGGAGCTTATTTAAAGATCCTATTTAAATTCCAGACCTCCTCTAACACTGTGTCAGTGGAGGAGAGGAATACATCATTACTACCAGGTACAGGTGTTAGTCCCAGTTCCCCTAATGGCCTCCTCTGACACTGGCGGGTGTGAGGGGTATCTCATTACTGCTGGATTAGGGTGAAAGTTCAGGATCCCACTAGGCTTCCATCACACACTATCCTGGCTGAGAGGAGGCACCTTTTTACCGTTCCCCCACATGGTCTCCAATGACACTGTCAGGTGGAAGAGCCTCCTTACCTCTCTACCTTACCCAGAATGAAAGGTCTGACCCACAATATAACCTTCTCGGACACCATCAGGGGAGGTGGCAATGTTCATGTTGCCACCTTGGAGCCTGGCTACAGTACAAGTCTAGACTCTGCGCCAGGTTTTCATGGGTGAGGATGGGATTGCGGTCACAGTTTTTTCTGTAGTGTTTGGCTGGGTTAGGGTGGTTACTGTGCTAAAATCCAGAGACAGGTTTTGGTTGGGGCTTTTTTTTCTCTACCTATTGGTGTTTCTGGGTGCCTGCCTCTCCAGCACTCAGTCTAGGACATATAAGACAAAAAGTAAACCCAAGGAACTCATTACCATGTCATTCCTCATGTCTCCAAGTTCCTAGATGATTTGGTTTGTTCTCACTACCTTTCAGAGTCTTCTTATGTCTGTTTTATATATAATGTCCTAGGTGTTGATCTGTATTTAACTGGATGAATAGAGGAAAGTACATTTCTCCATCTTGTCCTGAAACCAGAAACTTCTAAATAACATTTATTGATCCCTTACTCTAGGCCAATATAGTATGTGTATTAGCTCATTTAATCAAAACAACTCTGCCTTACGAGGTAGGTACTATTATAAACCCCATTTACCCATGAGGAAACTTATTGGACAGTAACATGCTCAAGGAGCCTGATTAGAGAACCAAGCCCTTAACCATCACAAACTCTACAGCCAATATTCAAAGAACTTTAGATTTTTTTTCAATTATTTGAAAATATGTAGTAGTTTCATATTTAAGTTATTAATATCCTAGGGTTTTCTTTTTTAAAGATATTTAAAGACTTTTAAGGGTACCCTTTAGGACAGGCAGAAAGGAGATTCAAATAAAGGGCAGGGCCTGCAAGCAGTGTTAAACAAGAGCTGTTGTAGGAGATAACAAATTGGTGTGGCTCTAGAGGTGGTAAGAATTAATGAATATACCACTATAAATTGGCTAGACTTAAAGATTGGTTTACTGTGGCTGACCGGACCAAGTGACTTGCAAGGAGCCTCCCAGCTCAAAGATTTGATTATTCTACTATGACAAGATTCTTATTTCATTTTAAATCAAATCATTTCAGTAAAGGTCAACTGAATGCCTTCTACGTGCTGTCTTCACTGTCCCTTCTAAATTCATGAGCAGGTTTTAAATGGGTTGTCTTCCCAGATTATTAAAGTCACTAATGCCCCCTGTAGACAACTGAGAAAATATACTTCGGGGTATTTTATTTTTTATATATGTATATATTTTGCCTCTATGTTTAAGATTGCATTATGAGCCTTTTCCAAGGGCCTGAAAATTTTAAAAAAAAAACACATTTAATGATGGCATAATATTCCATTCAATGGCTATTCAATAATAATGTTAACCCTGTATTGTTGCAAATTGCCTTTTGTAATACTGCCATTATTTTAAATGATCTTGGAATAATGTTTCTTATAGAGAAATGTTGGTTACATTGTTTTTTATTACATTTGCAGGCAAGATTCCTACAATCAAACACATACATCAAATAATTAAATTCCTTCTGGAAATATTGAATCAATTTATATTACAATCAGCAATACCTGAAATTCCATTTTATCACACTCCTCCAAATACAGATTATTCTCAATCTTCTTCAGTTTGAGAAGTGAAAAATAGTTTTAATTTTGGTTTGACTACTGGTATTAAGCACAATGTCTTATCAGGTTTTAAAAGTTCTTTATATTAAACACTGAACTTATGTTTGACATTGCCACAAATTATTTTCTCAATTTATTCATTAATTTCAACTCAGTGTTTCCTGACATAAAAATATTTGAAATGTGTATGTAGTCAAATAAACTCATCATTTTCCTTAGCAATTTCTTCCTCTAAGAAAATTCATAATACTCTCTTCTGGTTTCATTTTTTATACTGATCCCTGACATATGCCAATAATTTATTCATATATGTATAAAATCTGTATGTAATATAAGTTATATAGTATATATTATACATATGTATTATATGATATCTGTGTGTGTGTATATATGTATATAGGTATACACAGACTTATATATTTATATTTCCATAATGATGTGGTGGTACAATTATATTTGCTTTTTTATCCATAGTCAATTTTACAAGCATCAGTCTTTGTACAAGAATAAATTTTTGACTAACGCTTACTGTACTCATTCTCTTTCATGATGCTCCATTCTTCACATATGTATTATGCATATATATTCCCATACATACGTGTGTGTGTGTGTGTGTGTGTGTGTGTGTGTGTGTGTATACACACCAGAATCTTTGCCAGGGCTATGTAGTTTCTAGATACAACTACTGGAATGTTCTGTCCGTAGAGTCTTGTGAATAGTTCTCTCTTTAAACTCAGTCAGCTTTTAGTTCTGTTAAAGAAAGAAAGGAAAAAACTTCATATTCTTTATTCTACCACATCTCAGCCCTGAATTTCTTCTGCAGAAAATTGAAAGAAATCTGAATGTACCCCACAGCTCACTTGAATAACAGAAAAAAATACGAAACTGAAAACAAATTGATAGCACTAATGGCACCACTAGAAATGGTGTTACCATCAGATCAGAGCAGTGGCAAATTGTGGACTACATGAAGCAAACAGAAGCAGAATGACTGCTAAATCCAGAAGTCATGAAAAACATGGTAGATGCGTGTGTACTGATACGGAAGGATTTCCATGACATCTTATATACTGTCAAGTTAAAATAAAAGAAAGAAAACAATGTGTAGAAAAAATCATAAACCATACCATAGATTATATTTATGGGGAAACTATAAACCCCAAGCAGGTAATAAAAAGGCTCAACAAAAGGCTCTCAATACAACTCTGAAATAACTCCACAATCAGAGGGAGGTGGGAATAAGAAATGAGCCATAGCTGTTTGGATACATAATCAAGACATAAGCCATACACACATGCTCACACCTACATACACGTCACACAGACTCTCACAGCCCAGTCTAACTTTCTGAAATAGGGACAGTTTCTGCATGGATGATCCTCTAGAATATTTAAGACCTGTAGAACAAGGACAAGATTCTATGTGACTTCCAGCCTACCTAGAAACCCTACATAGCACTGCCACCTGGAAATCCCCTCTTTTCTCTCAATCACAGGAAGAAGGACTCTAGTAACCAAAAATCTGCATTTACTGACACATGAACTAAGATCCTTACCTGGATTCTGAAATGTACTCCAGTCAGCTACCTGAGCCTGGACACTCAGATGAGTGTATGTGTGTATGTGTGTGTATGCAGCTGTTCGTGTATGTGATGAGTGTATGTGTGTATGTGTGTGTATGCAGCTGTTCGTGTATGTATGAATATATATATATGTATATGTATATAATAGAGGACAATATAAAGCTGAGAAGTGGGGAAGGCATATTTTCAACATAAATAACAAGGGGAAAGACATATTTTTAACTCCAACAATACATAAAGTGTACCTAAAAATCAATATGAAAAAAAATTAGAAATCCAACAGGTAACGAACCTCAGCATGCTATGCATAGAGCGAAAGAAACTGATAATGGCCAGTAAGCAAAAAGCTATGATGCTCAGCCTCACTGACCATCAGAAAAGTGAACATTAGAACAATAATGAGATGTTATTTTCCCCCCACTGGATTGATATAAAGATATAATACACAGCACTTTCAATTTAGCCAAAGCAGGATGCTTGCATGTTTATCTCTGTGCTGTATAAAAGCACAAAAGGAGTCTAGAACAACGTACAAGAAAATATTAATAGTGGTAAAGTTGGGTAAAAGAAAAATTGAGGGGACAGTATGAAAAGGGATAGTCTATATTTTCCTGTAATAAATACTTCTCTGTGATTTGATTTTTATTAACATGAATTTAAGAATTAAATGGATGATAAAAATATATTTATATAAAATATAAATTTTAACAGAAGATTGCTTGGCTCTTGGTTTGACTGAATTACCATCTCCATATCATTAAAACTATCATTGATAAAAAAATTTAATTAAATAAAATCATCTCTTTTCAATTTTCTTCCGGTAAAAAGGAACATTTCTTATGATAACATCTAAACTCAGTTTTAAGAAACTAAAACTTGGATCATCCAATTTTTGCTGCTTCTTTTTATTTATTTTTCTCACCAGCATCAACCTCAAGCAGCTATACAGTAGTACTAATAACGGCCACACAGAACCTTCAAATCACATAGAGAGATCTACTATAAATCTGTGTTCATCAGTCCTGCTTGCTGTCCACTATGATACCGGTTGCCCTCATTCCAGGCACTTGTAAAACTGCCCTTGAAATAAGGCACGGTCATGAATCTTGCTGTGGCCCATGAACATGGCTACAGAAGTAGTGCAAGAAGTCTTCAAGAGCCAGCGTGTGTTTTCCACATTTCCTTGTCACAAGGACCAGTGACATTCCAAATGGCAACTTCCCTGTCAACCTGTATTCTTGAGTGAGCATAGATGACATGAAGCAAATCTCCTGGGTAACCAAGACAAATTTACATGAATGTGATACACCCAGGCTATTTTTTTCAATTTTTATTTTTTGAGAGAGAGAGAGAGAGGGAGAGAGAGAGAACAAGCAGGGAGGAGGGTCAGAGAGAGACAGGGAGAAACAGACTCTCTGCTGAGCAGGGAGCCTGATGTGGGGATTGATCCCAGGACCCTGAGATCATGACCTGAGCTGAAGGCAGAGGTTTAACTGACTGAGCCACCCAGGTGCCCCGACCTGGGCTATTTTAAACTAGGATATTTGAAGGCCATTTATTCCTGCAGCCCAGCCTGGTCTATTCTGACTGATAGAAAAGTCCTCAGACCCATCACTTTCAGCAAATTCAAACAAACTTTAACATTGTCATATTTCACAATTTAAGAGGCAGACAGATACACTCCAGGCGAAAACAAAAACAAAAACAAAAACACAAAACCAGCGTAATGTCAGCTACCTTAATTATGTAGTCACTATAGTAATGTCAGATGTCCCTAAAAAGAAGTCGAGATCCACCATCTTCAGGGTCTGAGCTCACAGAGGTGGAGCTGAGAGTCTTCAGAATGAGCTCCATTAACAAGGAAGCTCTTGGCGGGGGTGTCTGGGTGGCTCAGTCAGTTAGGCGTCTGTCTTTGGCTCAGGTCATGATCCCGGGATCCTGGGATCAAGCCCTGCATCAGAGCCCCTATTCAGTGGGGGGGTGTGCTTCTCCCTTCCCCTCTGTGTACACTCCTTTCTCAAATAAATAAATAAAATCTGTACAAGAAAAAAGAATAAAAAAGAACTTCTTTATACATAATTTTCTATTTTCCCTTGCCTTTTCCTCATTAACCCCTGCTAGTTTACATCTAGCATAAAACCTTGGACTCAGCTCTTTGGAAGGAATCTTGTTTGAATTTGGCTTCTCCTCTTCCCCTTAGCCTACCCTGAATCCTCTCTGTCTTCCCAATATTTGATTTTAGCCCACACTGTATTTCACTTTGACCTTGCACATCAAATGAGTTAAACTGGTGTGTGTACTTGGCCCACACACTGGGCTGAGTGGATGAATGTAGGTAGATAGCTGAAGGATATTTGGAGGTTGGGAGCCTGACAAGTTCCATGGTCTTGACCTTTAGGTACTAGAAGAAACTAGTGCCAAATGTTCACATGATTCTTCTATTCCCATCAATTCTCATGATTACCAACCTTCTCTTTGTTGAGAGCTAAAATTTGTTATTTAGGCATGTATTTGTTAAACCAGTTTTCAAACATTATAAAAGGAAATAAAACTCTGACACTAAAAAGAAAAAGAAAAAGAAAAAGAAAAAAGACCTCTTTTAAGAGGGGGAAATTGATAGCATTTACTCTGTGAATTTGATTACCCAGGTACAGAAAGTGGAATTGATAAAGTTTAAAATGTTCCTTTCAATTTCACCACTCCTTCCTATTTCAAGAATAAAAGTTATTGTATTTTCAAAGTGTGACCTATGAAATTCTTTCATAAACTGCCATATTTCAATCTGTAGGAAATAGCTGTTGAAAGCTACCCCTAGCACAACCATATTTGGTTTTTTTAAAGATTTGATTTCTTTATTTGAGAGAGACAGAGAGACAGAGACAGCACAAGCAAGGCAGAGAGAGAGGGAGAAGCAGACTCCCCGCTAAGCAGAGAGCCTGACATGGGGCTCGATCCCAGGACCCTGGGATCATGACTTGAGCCGAAGGCAGGTGCTTAACCAACTTGAGACACCCAGCCACTCTAGCACAACCATATTTGGTAGTCACTGTGCTGCAACACACTCTATAGTCCCAACTTTTGATTTCTGTACTGGACATCATTCACCATTAATTAACTGGAAAGTCCAACTTACAATTTACCTTCTGATAGGAGCTCCTTCCTCGGATCATACTACAATTTCCTTCCTTGATGACCACCTATTTAGGTCTTTATTTGGGCACAATTTAAGAAAAAAAAGTTCAAGCTCTTTTTTGAAAGTTAAATAAACCCAAGGATAACATGTTGAAAACCATTCAAAGATGATGGCTCTATTTGGCTATCTATATACTAAAATACTAAACCTATACTAAAATCGTGAGGAGTGTATAACCATGATAAGAAATAATTCATTATTTTATAGGCAGACTTCGGCAGATTACAACCCCCAATGTTAGCTACCAATAATGATCTTCTCTTCAAAAGTTTTTTTATCCAACAAATTTAACAATAATTTGTTGTTGGTTAGACCTGAGACTATAGAGAAAAGGGAAAAAATTTAATTGGGAACACGTCCACCACTCTAAAAGCCAAACTGATTTGCAATAACTGTAATAGGAAGCAAAATGTGGCAAATCTCCTGGCAGAGGTAGAAACTAAGTATGATGAAAGAGCAGTAAAAAAAAAAAAAGAGAGATTAATTCCAGCTAGAGGAATGTGGTTAGGAACCTGTGGATGTTGAAATGACTGTAGTATAGTTTTTATAAGGGTCTGAACTTTGAGGCCAAAAAACCAGGGTTCAAATAGCGGGCATTTCAGGTACTAAATGTAGGACTGCAGGCAAATTAACATGCTTAGGTCTTTCTTCCTCCATCTATAAAACTGGGAAAACAAAACAAAAACCAACAACAGAGCACTTACTCTGTGCCAAGACAACACTATGAACAGTTAACACAAATTCATTCAGTTCTCATAATGACTCTATGTATACACTAATATCATCCTCACCTTACAGATGAGGAAACTGAGGCACAGAGAAGTTAAGTGGCCTACCCAAAGTCCGCACTGGTGGACTGGATGTCACACAGTCAGGCTCCAAGTCACAACCACTTATTGTGTGTTGTTAATATGAAAGTACCCTATATCCTCCACAAGCACAATTTCATACACATTTCATTGACTCCTTTCAATAACCCTATCAGGCAATTACTACTATTATACACATTTACAAATGGGGAAACTGGCTTAGATAAGTTATAAAAGCACAGTTGTCTGTGGCAATGGGTATGATGGGCTAAAGTAGGACACAAGGGGAGGGTGACTGTTGCAAGATTTCTCGTAATAATAGTGTTGCAGTGCTAGAGATGGAAGGCAGAGGGGTTTGAGAAATATGGAAGTCTGAAAAAAAAGAGAAGAGAATGAAAAGAATGCATATCAAAGAAACCAGGGCTCAAGAGGAATCAGCAAGCTGTAGTCACATGTCAAATCTGGCCCATAATCTGTTTGTGTAAATAAAGTTTTATTGACACACACCCACACTCAATTGTTTACATACTCTCTGTGGCTGCTTTTGCTTGATAACAGCAGAACTGAGTGCTTGCAATGGAACTTAACTGGCCCACAAAACCAAAAATATTTACTATTTGGCCTCTTACAGAAAAATTTTGCCAATCTTGTCTCTAGAGAAGCCTTGTACAATAGAAATTTCTGTGATGATGGAAATTTTCTGTCTCTTCACTGCTCAGTAGCATAGCCATAAGGTAGTTGGCTAAATTTAAATTTGAGTTAATTAAAAATAAATATAATTTAAAATTTAGTTCTTCACTCATACAGGACACCTTTTGAGCGCTCAATAGCCACATTTGGCTAATGTCACTGCAGAATTAAATTTTAAATGTTACTTAATTCTAATTAAATTTAAATTTAAATAGCCACATGTGGCTACAAACTACCATATTGAACAATGCAGTTGTAGGGAATTTCGAGGAGGCAAAAGTGGTCTCCAGCATCAAATACTGAAGAGAGATCAAATGAGGTAAGGACTTCAGGCCAATCCATTGAAAAGGAACACATAGGAATTGGTGATCTTCGGGAGAGCCATTTGGGTTCAGTGATGAGCACTGAGGCCACGGCACTGGATGCAGGTGTGTAAAGGAGAAGAGAACCTGGAGTATAGACAACATGCTGAGAAGTGAGGACATAAAGACAAGGGGGATGCTCTGAGGCTTCTCTTTAGCTTGTACAAACCTTTCAACTGGCTTTTATTAAAAGGGTAAAAAGTGAAGGTAGTTGAGGGGGGAGGTGCTGAAAATTAAAGGAAATATTGTTCTTTAATGGCAATGGCCAGTGAGATGAATAGAAAAATGAGGCAAAGGTCTGGTTCTGTTTGAGAAGTGCAAGGGCATTGATGCTGCTGAACTAGGAGATGTTGGGGTGGAGCATACCACCGGCCAAGACAAAGACCAATGCAAGCCTTATCTTAAAAGCTGGAATGCAGGCTACTTAAAAGGTCTAGAGCTGAAGAACACCCTGATAGAAACGGATTAGAGGTAAAGGAGGAAATGGAATCAGTTAGGAGCTCCTGACTAGCCAAGAGGAGCAAAGTAAGTAATGAAAATATGAGGGAAGAGGAACTATTAGAGAACTAAATCAAAAAGGAACTAGAAGTAGGAGGAAGGATGGTATCAAAGAAATCTGAGGGTTTTTTTCATCTCTGGATGTCAAGTTTACATTGTCTTTAAGTGAGACCTGGAATAAGAAGAAAAAGAAACAGTTCTGAAGTAGGAAAAGGAACTGATATTTTGTTAATCGCCAATACACCAGGTTCTGTGTCTGCTAACTTATATATATATCAAATCGTTCAATCCACACATTATCCCTTGAGGAAGACACTGTTATTCTCATGTTATAGATGAGAAATGAGCCTCAGAGAGGTCAAGGAACTCCCCAGAATTACAAAACTAACATGTGGCAGAGTGCACCCCAGTGCCTTCTGACTCCAAGGAAAATGGAACAAATTTCCAATTTTACACGTCTGTGTGCTTACTTGCGTAATTCTTGTACCTTCCCTGGAGGCTGTTTCCTGTGGGCAGAGACCATGTGCTAGCACATTAATGGACATAGCAAATGCTCAATAATTATTTTTAAATAAATGCCTGCAAGTGTGAATGAATGTGAACTGAAGTAGCACTCTTCTGACACATTAACACAAATAAGAAAAAGCGTCTCACGAGGTAAATGCTCAGTAAAAACAATGACTAGCTCAAAGGCTACTATGGCACACAAACACAGAAGGCTTCAAGCATTTTTAAGAGGGCATCATATTGCTTTATTCACACGGGGACATCTCATCTAAATTAGAGATACTTGGCCTTGAGCGGTATCAACTGACTGTTCCAGGAAACCCTCCAAATTGGGTAATTGCTTACTTGGGGCGGCATAATAACCTTATGTTAATTTAACCACTAGGGATATTGTTTCTGTAAAAGTATTTGGAAAGCACATCCCTCTATAGGACAATTATTTTAACAGAGAAACCTAACACAAAGAGGGAGACATTCTTTAGCCCCACGGATCCTTTATACGTGAGTTCAGACGCACAGAACCTGGCCCCATCCACCAGCCCGAGCCACAGCTTGTCCCATCTCCACGAGAAAGGACAGCCCAGGCATCTGCACCCGGCCAGATCATCTCAGATTAAAACTGAGTGAATTGCCAATGGTGAGAAATACAGCCAAGAGGAAAAAGAATAGAAAGAAAGGCTCTCAAGAAATCAATCCCTGTTATCTAAACTGGATCCACTGTCAATGAAGAGAAAAGGCATGAATGAATGATCTTAAAGATCCCCCGGTTGTGAGTCATACCTGACAGTTAAATTCAAAGCTAAAAGTGAAGACACCATTTTATCTTGTTGGTTTTATTTTTATTCTAGAGGAAATGCAGGGGGGGGGGGAAACAACAGAGTTTAAGCAAACAGAAATAGGATGCGGTTTTAATATAAAAAACAAAAGATAAAATTATAATTAATTAATAGGGAAGGGCAAATGTTAAAGATCCAATCAAAACACGTTTAAATTTCAAAGCATGAATTCATTAAGATTAAAATATAATCATAAATAAACATAAATATAAAAGTACATGTTCAAGGAAAGTAAACTTCATCAGTCAGCCCTTTCCAAGAGGGCATTTCCGATACTCTAAGAGCAGAGGTCCTCAATCGACCAACTCAGAAATAGGTCATGATAAGCTAGTGAGGAACCAAACTCCAAACCAGAGCAGGTTCCTAGGAAATCAGACCTACATACCAGGGCCCATGGGGTCTCCAAGCAGGTAACCCTGGAACCTCACAAGAACCAAGAAGGGACAGAAGAAGAGGCGCCACACTCCAACGCCAACAAGTTAGCAGGCTGAAGTGTTGTTACCAGGATGTTACCAGGATGAAGTGATGAAGCAAGAATGGGAAAAAAAACAAAAGAGGAGAGGGAGAAAGGAGAAGGGAGAGCAGCCCCAGCACCATGCAGAGGAGAAGAAAGCCAATTTGTTAACATGATGTTACTTTACTCTGGTTAAGGAGAAATGTGAAGAGAGGGGAGAAATAGGTAAGGATCGAAAGTAATATGCTCAAAACCTGAGGACTTTAAGGCTTTTTCCCATTTTCATATTACATCTTCATCTTAGCTATCCATTTCTTTCTCTCTAAGGCTATAACTCACACAGAATGACACACCACAATGTTCTGATGAAACTCTCCTCCACAGCCGAGGCTCCCAGAAGGCAGACACCACGTTCATTAACTCATTCTGCACAACACTTAGCTCATGTCCACAGAGAGATGTCTAATACAAGCTCTTATTAAAGAGGAGGAATACAATCAGTCATTTTAGAATGTCTGAGAAGAACTTTTTCTTCCCATTGAACCATATAAATTATTCTGAGACTGTTTCTACAAAGACTGTAATTGGGAGAGATACAAAGGGGGCATCAATTTTGTTTTACTGCTTTAAAAAAAATAAGATTTGAAGCAAATGTGACACAACATAAGATTTTACAAAGCCCAGTGTTCAGTGTCCAATAAATTCTTATCTTTATTTATTCTGTAAATATTTCATATGGAAGAAAGTTATGAGACTTTATGCACGTTAATCTTTTTGGAGAAAAAATTGGACAATATACATTAGAAAGTATATAATTTCCCTTTGATCTAGAAATCTTCTAAGAATTCTTCAGTAGGAAGAAAGTTAAGAAAGAAAGAAGCAGCAGAGACAGAAAGAGAAATCTTTGGAATGCTGTGTCCAGAGATGTAAGTATATCTGACTGTTTATAATAGCAAATAAAGAGAAACCACCTAAACACCAACACGAAGGATTGTGAAATAAAAAATTTTACATTCACCCAAAATGTTAAAACATTCCGCAAACATTAAAAATCATGGACTAGAGGAATAGAGGAATGGAAAAATCACACCTTATTATAAGTGGAAAAATGAGCTATTAATAATATGGATAGTATAATTCCATTTTTCTGCAGGAACAAAAATAGAGCCTTGAGAATCAAACACTCTGACAAATAGATTTTTAAAAGGCAAAACACATACACAAAAACAATGAGTGGGTGCCCAAACTGGCAAATCTGAATAAGTTTTATAGTCAGTTAATTGTACTGTGCCAACATCAATTTTGGTTTTGATAACATCCTACTTGTGTAAGATGTTACCACTGAGGAAAGCTGAGTGATAGGTACAAACAACCTCTTTGTACTATTTTTGTAACTTCTTGTGAGTCTATAGTTACTACAAAATAAAAATTTTTAAATGAGATAAAAGACTGAAGGGAAATATACAAAATATACTAAGATATGCACTGAGAATGCATTGAGAGATTGAACTACGGTTGATCTTCCACCTATTTCCCGAATTTACCCAATTCGAATTTAAAGAAATACTGCTTCTTTATGGAAAAAAAAAAAAAGCATAACTCTATTTTTTGTATTAGTTTCAGAGATACAATTAGTGGTTCATCAGTTGCACATCGTACCAAGTGCTCATTCATCAAATGCCCTCCTTGATGCGCATCAAACCTAAATTTTGATCAAAATTATTTCTGAATAAAGCAATATCAATGAAGAGGCAACGTCAATTCAAACCTAGGTCTCAAACTTAGGCCTTGTGATTATAAAACCTCTGCTCTTTTAATTAAACCACACTAAGTCTCATCCAACTTCCCACCTTCACCTCTCCAAAAAACCTTACAGACACAACCATGCTATAGACATATCGACAAAGATAAATCTGACTAACTAGATACCATTGAGCATAACTTAAAAAATTTTATTATGCCTTTTTTTCCCTAGCATTATCCTCAAAATAATCTTAGAACAGTATCACAAACTCTAGCTGTGCTTTATCCTCGCTGATCCCCCCAATATCTACATACATATTACATTCATAGATAAAACATTTTCTGTTAACATCTCCATAATTTGAAACTTGACTACAGTGCAGCCTACTCAATTTTCTACGAGTTCATTATCTAGCTCCTGCTAAGCCCACTATTTCCCTTTATTCTCTTTGTTGTTACTTGTCTCTTCCTCACCTTCGTTGTATTAGCACCTCTAACAGAAAATGAGAGGCTGTACAAATGGATAAAATGAAAACTGGTTGATTCTTTTATCTATGGAAGGATTCATTAGTTAGAAAGTGGCTACTGTTGATCAAAATGTGAGGTTGTATCCTCTAGTTATTCACACCTCAACAATCAAAGGCAATTCAGAGTAGAGCTGACTGTGAAATAAAACAAATTTTAATACCCATATTTTCAGAAAATTGTTACTAGATAGTCCACATCACTCGCAATTACTCTTTTTAAACAGGAAAATGAAAGCGATCTCATTGCAAGCAAAAACACTTTTTTCCTTTGATGTAGGAAGTTAGTCTTCAAGGTTACACTCTATCTGGAATCTCATTCAGCACTTGGAATAGTTTCTGGCTTAGAAGGCATTCCATAAACGTTTGTGGAATGAACAAGAGAAAGAAGGAAGGATGAAGGAACAAAGGAGTTAATGAATGAATAATTTCCGAGCCAAAAAAACTCCACTTTTATAAATATAACAGGAAACAAACATAGACGTATGTATATATATGTATATATGCACCAGGCTTGTTTTTAAATCTGTAACACTGGTATTGTGATAATAAGATGAGATTAATTGGAGAGGAATTATGATACAGTGAGAAGCTGATATACTCTAAAGTCTAACAGATCTGGTTTTTCATCCTGTATCTGCTACCTGCATGCCGAGTAAACACAAGCAAGTTACTTAATCTTCCCTAAATTCTTCTCTGAGAATGTATGTGTTTGATAAGTTAAAAAACCATGGTAAGGAGTATTGTTATTATTACTGTAATAATATATTTTGTACTCTGTAACATTTTAACACACACAAGCACATACACACATGTGTGCACACTCACTCATACAAATACACACATATAAGAGCAAAATCATCTTCCAGGATTTAAGAGATTTTGATTAAGAGCATTATTATTTCTATCAGATATAGACTTTGAAATAATTAGATATTTAATAAGAAAATCTTCCTAATTAAAGGTATTTTTACTAATTATAAATTTAAAAATTAATTCTTTTGTAAGTTAATTAAACCTAGATAAGAGAACATTTTATCAAATTAGATCTACCAAGCCTGTAATTACAAATCACATTTCAAACAGCTCTTGAAATATTCAGGTGAAATAATGAAATGTTTACAGTAAACAGTAGAAGATCTTGAGCAGGCAGGACCCAGCATTTTAAAACAATAATAAAATCAATGTCATATTTTCTAAAATTCAAGCTCTTAACAGAATATGATCAGCTTTTACTTCAAATAACAATATTAAGATTTGTATCATTATGGCAATATAATGTGAGAAAAATAATATTTTTATATTATCTCATTGCTATCACTTTATTTTTTATTCTTTTTTAATTGAGGCATAATTAACACATAACTTTTTTTTGGCATGACCAAGTGGGATTTATTTTTATTGATTGATTGATTTTTATTATTATGTTCAATTAGCCAGCATATAGTACATCATCAGTTTTTGATGTAGTGTTCAATGATTCCTTAGTTGCGTATAACACCCAGTGCTCATCACAGCACGTGCCCTCCTTAATACTCATCACCCGGTTACCCCATCCCCCCACCCAACTCCCTTTTCACAACCCACAGCTTTTTCCCGGAGTCCAGAGTCTCTCATGGTTTGGCTCCCTCTCTGATTTCTTCCCGTTCAGTTTTCCCTCTCTTCCCCTGTGGTCCTCCATGCTATTCCTTATGTTCCACATATGAGTGAAACCATATGATAATTGTCTTTCTCTGCTTGACTTATTTATTTCACTTAACATAATCCCCTCCAGTTCCACATATATAGGTTTCAAGTATACAATATAATGATTTGACATTTGTATACACTGCGAAATAATTATCACAGTAAGTCTAGTTATCATCCATCACCACACAGACTTACTTTTTTTCTTTCTTTCTTCTTGTGACAAGGACTTTTAAGATTTACTCTTAGCAATTTCCAAATATGCAATACAGTATGATTAAGTATTGTCACCATGCTGTACATTATATCCCCATGACATTTATTTTATAACCAGAGTTGTAGCTTTTGACCTCCCTTTCATCCATTTCACCCAAACCCTTAGGTTCCCCACTCTGGCAACCATCAGTCTGTTCTCTATATCTATGAGCTTGGGTTTTGTTTTGTTTTGTTTATTTTGTTTTCTAGATTCCACATAAGTGAGATCATTTAGTATTCATCTTTTATCACTTTTAACCAATGATTTTCATTTGATCAATAAAATTTGGTTTATTTGGTTAACTTATTGACTGCAAAATGACTAATAAATGACAATCTGGTAACATGATACTGGTCCAACTCTTAAATCTGAAATTCTTGGAATCTGATATGTACCAGAGAGACAACCTTTTCAGTCCATACTCACATGGATACTTGGTCTGTACCGTGTAAGTAAAATATTTACCTCCTTGTAGTATGTGTGTCTTCCGCTTGATGACTAAAAACCCATGCTGCCCGTAAAACAGTCTGTACTACAACTTAAAGATAAATGAGCTAACGAGAAGCAAAGGGAGCCAACTGCCTCATCATGACACTTAGACCGAAACAGAATGCAAATTAGTGCAGCCGCTCTGGAAAACAGTACGAAGGTTCCTCAAAAAAGTTAAAAATAGAACTACCCTATGCAGTATTAGGTATTTACCCAAATGACACAAAAATATGGATTTGAAGGGATATATGCATCGCAGTGTTTATAGCAGCATTATCAACAATAGCCAAATTTTGGAAAGAGCCCAAATGTCCATCAACTGATGAATGGATAATATGCAGTGTGTGTATATATATATATACACACACACACGCACACACACACACATGTGCGCGCGCGCACACACACACACAGTGGAATATTGCTCAGCCATAAAAAAGAATGAAATCTTGCCATTTGCAATGATGTGGATGGAACTAGAGAGTATTATGCTAAGTGACATAAGTCAGAGAAAGGATAAACATCATATGATTTCACTTAAATGTGTAATTTAAGAAACAAAACAAATGAACATGGAGGGGTGAAGAGAGGCAAGCCAAGAAACAGACTCTTAACTATGGAGAACAAACTGAGGGTTACTGGAGGGGAGACTGGTGGGGGATGGGTTAAATAGGTGATAGGTATTAAGGAGGGCACTTGCTGTGATGAGCACTGGGTGTTGTATGTAAGCGATGAATCACTAAACTCCACACTGAAACTAGTATTACACAGTATGTTAACTAACTGGATTATAAATATAAATTTGCAGAAAAAAAATTTCAAACCCTTTTGCCTTCATAGAAAGAAGATTCATGAGTCATTTTGGGTTCTGGGAGGATGGATAATTCAGGTATGTCTACCTACAATTTACATAGGAACCCAGACAGAAGATAGATTTTAAAAAAGATAAATCTATACAGGTGGTGAAGTTTCAAAATCAGTGCACTCGACAAACACAAGGTTATGTGCATCCCACTGTGGACAGAAAGGTGACTGAGACCGGATCCCTGCCCTTCCATTACCTAGTCATGACTTGCTAAATTATTGGTAAAGTATCCGTGGAGTGTGAGCTTATCTGCAGATGTGTAGTGGATGGAGATGGGCATTGGGTATTCTTTGCCAAAGTAACTTAAAGGGAAATAAGACTCAGGATGATGTGCTTTTGAGGAAAAAAAAAAAAACCAATTAATCAAGAACACATGTAAAAGTGGACTCTGGGAAACCAGTGAAGATTTACAATTCCTCTAAAATCAGAGAGTGGAAGATACACAGAAACATATATGACAAATGAGGAAAAGGGAAGCTACCTCTTGGATTGAAAATTTTTAGAATTCTAACATAGTTCTCATTCTTTTGTATTCTCTAGGTCCTGACATCTAAACAGCCACAGGATAACCAGACAGGAGTTAAAGAGTAAAGTTACAACTCATTACAGAAATTGTGCTCCACAGTGTGACCCAACTTGGTTGAAAAACTAAGTCCACTACTATACGACAAGTCACTTAAGTCACTCTGTCCTTTTGTTTATATAGCTATAAAAGTGCATTACAACTATACCTATTTCACAAGGTGTTGGCAAGATGTGAAGAATACATACATACTTTTAGCACGAGGCCTGAGCCAGAGTAAGTGTTCAGTAATTAGTTACCCCCTTTGTAGTGCCATAGTTGTTACTATTATCATTATCATTACTGAGAAATAATACATCAGCATGAAAGAAAGGAATAGCTCAGGCATGAGCCAGAGAATAACCACATGTAGGTTCCCTATTACAGACTCTACAAATAGCCCAAGTCTTATTGTGGCATATCCCCTAAACACTCAAAGGAAGCATTTAACATTCCTAGATCATTTGTTCCCCAAAGTCAGGAAACATCTATGGAATAACATAGGTAAATGAGAGAGCCCATAACTCACTGTCTTTGTACTGAATTTCAAAAAATATGATATACATTATCTTATACTATATCCATTAATATAATATATATAAGATTGCTGTATGCAATATGATTCCTGAGAAACTCATCTCTGCACTTAACGTGAGCCATTTATCAAGGTTTGTCCACAAGGCACTAGGGTCAAGATGAAAAGCAAAGGAAGAAAAACAGGAAAGTTTACTGCATATGAATGTGTAAATAGGTAATAAATGCAGTAAATAAAATCAACAAGTTCCATAATTATACACATATAAGAAGTCCAATATTTCCTTTTATTGAGAAGTTGGAGGAAAGGAAAATTTTCAAATATTCATACTTACATGAATTAATTAGGCTATTTATCACCATGTTCTAATAAAAGTAATATTAAAGCATATTGCAAGCAATGAATAATGCGGTCATTATAGATTTTCCTTAAGCCAAAAAACCAACAGAGCATTTTTTAGAGAGAAGATTAATACTGTTTTCTAGTGTCCGGGAAACATTTCCAAAGTAGGTAACAATTAATATAAAGCCTCCCTCTCCCCAACTTTGGGACTGTTGTACACATTTTAAATATCCCCATTAAAGTTCCATTGGCATTTTTCAAAGAGCTGGAACAAGCAATCCTAAAATTTGTATGGAACAAGAAAAGACCCCGAATTGCCAAGAGAATGTTGAAAAAGAAAACAAAGCTGGGGGCATCATGTTGCCTGACTTCAAGCTATATTACAAAGCTGTGATCACCAAGACAGCATGGTATTGGCACAAAAACAGACATATAGATCAATGGAACAGAACAGAGTCTCCAGAAATAGACCCTCAACTCTATGGTCAACTAATCTTTGACAAATGAGGAAAACATATTCAATGAAAAAAAAAAGACAGTCTCTTCAATAAATGGTGCTGGGAAAATTGGACAGCTACATACAGAAGAATAAAACTCAACCGTTTTCTTACCATACACAAAGATAAACTCAAATGGATGAAAGACCAAAGTGTGAGACAGGAATCCATCAAAATCCTAGAGGAGAACACAGGCAGTAACTTCTTCGACATCAGCCACAGTAACTTCTTTCAAGACACATCTCCAAAGGCAAGGGAAACAAAAGCAAAAATGAACTTTTGGGACTTCATCAAGATAAAAAGCTTCTGCACAGCCAAGGAAACAGTCAACAAAACTGAGAGGCAACCCACAGAATGGGAGAAGATATTTGCAAATGACATTACAGATAAAGGGCTAGTATCCAAGATTTGTAAAGAACTTCTCAAACTCAACAGCCAAAAAATGAAAGATAAGTCAAAAAAATGGGCAGAAGACATGAACAGACACTTCTCCAAAGAACACATACAAATGGTTAACAGACACATAAAAAAATGTTCAACATCATTAGCCATCAGGGAAATTCAAATCAGACCCACACTGAGATACCACCTTACACCAGTTAGAGTGGCAAAAATTAATAAGGCAAGAAACAACAAATGTTGGCAAGAATGTGGGGAAAGGGGAAACCTCTTACACTGTTGGTCGGAATGCAAGCTGGTACAGCCACTCTGGAAAACAGTATGGAGGTTCCTCAAAAAGTTAAAAACAGCTACCCTACGACCCAGCAATTGCACTACTAGATATTTACCCCAAAGATACAGATGTAGTGAAAAGAAGGGGCACATGCACCCCAGTGTCCATAGCAGTAATGTCCATAATAGCCAAACTGTGGAAGGAGCTGAGATGCCCTTCAACAGATGAATGGATAAAGAAGGTGTCGTTCAGGTATACAATGGAATATTACTCGGCCATCAGAAAGGATGAATGCCCACCATTTGCCCAACATGGATGGAACTGGAGGGGATTATGCTAAGTGAAATAAGTCAAGCAGAGAAAGACAATTATCACATGGTTTCACTCATATGTGGAACATAAAGAATAGCACAGAGGACAACAGGGGAAGGAAGGGAAAACTAAAGGGGGGGGAATCAGAGAGGGAAACAAACCAGGAGAAACTATGGACTCTGGGAAACAAACGAAGTGCTACAGAAGGGAGGGGGTGGGGGATGGGGTAGCCAGGTCATGGGTATTAAACAGGGCATGTGTTGTAATGAGCACTGGGTGTTACATGCAACTGATGATCACTGGACACTAAAAAACTAATGATGTAATGTATGGTGGCTAACTTAACATACAGACAGACAGACATAAATACAAATTTATTTTAAAATTTAAAAATAAAAAAATAAATATTTATACATAAAACATAGTTCATTTTTTCAAAGAGTATCAATCTATTATTCCACATATAATATGGATATTTTCCAAATGTTTCTAAGAATTAGATCCAGATGTTTTAAATTACTTTTAGTGGTTTCAATGGAGAAGGGATTAGAAAAGAAAGAAAAATTAAAATTAACTGGGACTCTTAGTAAAGAAACACTATAATGTAGTTTTTATTTATGTATGTATTTATTAGAGCATGTGCAGGGGCAGGGAGAGTAGGAGGGGCAGAGGGAGAGGGAGAGAGAGAATCTTAAGCAGGCTTTATGCCCAGAGACAGACTGATGTGGGGCTCCATCTCACGACCCTGAGATCATGACCTGCGCTGAAATCAAGAGTCTGACATTTAACTGACTGAGCCACCCAGGCGCCCCTATAATGTAGTATTTAGACGGAATATAGAAGCCAAATTCAGACTGCCTGGGTTCAAATCCTAGATCTGCTACTTACTAGTTTTATAAGCTTAGGCAAGTTTCTTAAAACTGTCCATATCTCCATTTCCACACTCATTAAATCAGAATAAAAACTGACCCTATCTCACAGGGTGGTTATAAATATTAAATAAATTATAGCACTCATTATTGTACCTGGCTCATAGCATGGACACACAAAAGCCTAGCTGTTTTTACTATATGCTGGACACTATGTACACCAGCAACACAATCATTCCCACAGTCCTCTAAGTTATAATTACTGCCTTCTCGATCAGTAAGGATAGGCTGGATTACACTACAGTAAAAATCGCAAACCCTCTGTGACTTGCAAAAATAAATGTTTATTTCTGACTCATGCAAGTTCAAGTGGACTCCCCAGATCTGTTACCAATTCATTTCTCCTGAGCAATCCAGACGACTTCAATTCCACACGTGCCTCACGATGGCCCCGGCAGACCACAGGACTCTTAGGATGGAAGCACTTGGAAATAAAGGCTTCATCGTGAAGTGACACAGCTTCCTCCTCTCACTGCATTAGCCAAAGCTAACCACATAACTCTGCGTATATGGGAACATCTGATCCTTTTGCGTTTCTGACAGGAGAACAGATACCGCTGACCGTAAAAGCCACTGCAAGACCAATGCTATAAATTCCCCCAGTTTACAATTATTTGGGGAAAAGCACTGCTCAAAGAGCGCAGCCAGAGTTTTAACCTAGGAATCAATTTGTTTTCTCCACTAATAATGATCCTCGACTTTTTATCCTCCTACCCACCAAAATGAGATATCCAACAAACTCCCGTTGGTAACTGGCAGACTTCATTTGGCCTTGATTAAGGAGGGGAGTTGGGAGGAAGGCAAAGTCACGGCATTTGTGGTTTAGAAAAGCACTTAACTCTCAATTGAGAATCAATAAAACTCTATGAAAATAAGAAAAACTGTGGAGAGAAAGCAAAGTTGGATTAGTATAAAAGTACTTTTCTAAGCTCCAATGCTTTTGCTTACAGTTATTTAGCAAACAGTCAATAATACTGATCCTGTGTCCCTTTGACTACTATCTATCTTACTAATTTTTTTACAAACATCTACACTGCTCATGTCTACAGGAGATACTAAGCATTCATTCTTTTTTTAATCTTCCCAATGTTCTTTAACTTAACTGATACATCCACTTAGGAGAGATGTCTTGAAAGATTATATGGGAAATGTTTTCAGTGTAATATCAAAACCTAAGGAGAAGGTATTTCTATTGTCCAGAGTTAGCTCTTAAGTCAAAGACCTACAGAATTTAATTGCTTTTCTCCCACTTAGAAACATTTATATTTTAAATCAGTAAAATTCACTATTTGCCTAAAAGTCACAAATTAAATCCTACCCCTCTCTAACTTAGAATTTGAAAGAGCTTTATATTTATTTTTTTTAGCTATCCTAAGACTTTCAACTGGACTACTTCAAACTCGAAATTCTTTTTTTTTTAAGATTTTTTTAAGATTTTTCTTCATTTGAGAGAGAGAGAGCGAGAATGGGTTGGGGGGGGGCAGCAGAGGGAGAGGGAGAAGCAGATTCCTGCTGAGCAGGGAGCCTGTCAGGGCTGGATCTCAGGACTGCAGGATCCTGACCTGAGCCCAAGGCAGATGCTTAAACAACTGAGCCACCCCGGTGCCCTGAAATTCAAAATTCTTAAACTTCAACTTTCCTAGATATCATAAGAATAGTACTCCTCCTTTGTATGCACTCTTTTACCTCATTTGGCCATAATTCCAGCAAAAGCAAATATAATTATTCTCTTTTATAGTAAGTTCTCTATCCACATGGTTTAGATAAAGGATTTGAGTTCCACATTCAGATGTGCTTCTAAAATTGTAATGTAAAGAGGTTATTAGATTCATATATTGTCACAAAGATTCATCAGCCTCCCACATTTCTCTTACAAATGTCACACCACAATGGAAAGCAATGAGTTGCTGCTTGTTGCTTATGAGAGTAGAATTCTTTTTTTAAAAAAAAGCAGCAGCAGCAGAAGCAAAAAACTCCAACCACTGGATTTTTTTTTCTCACCTAATAGTATATGAACAAAGGAAAGGTAAGCCACCTTCCAGGAGGTGCTAAGAGTCTGGATTTTCCCCTGCACCTGGTAGTTGATCTGGTCACAGCTGATTGAATTTCCATTGTTCATTGATTGTGCCATTTGTCAGGCAACCCATCCTTGCTTATGTAATTGCAGCATTCCTGTAGTTCACTCTGTTCTGTCCTGGAGGTTCGGCAGCATGACGGACTGAGAAAATTAGATATGGCACAGCACCGAGCTGCTGACCTTCAGAATATAAAACAAGGCCCATCTTTTAAAATTGGTCTTTCTTGATGAGGTTATTCTGCGGGACTGTACTTCTAACAGGCCATTTTTCATGCTGACCATGTACCTTCTTAAAATATTTTTTGTATTTATAGAAAAATGATAATTTAAATTTTAAATATGTCTGTACTGTGCACAATAGTATGAATAAATTCATTTCATTTAGTTTGTCAAAAGGGGCCAAATTTTTCATCTTTAGGTAAACCTCTCACCTTCAAACCAGAATTAAATATCATTTTTTAAAAATCTGATAAATATGAAGGAAAATTCACAGAATCTTAAGAAGTTTAAAAAAAAAAAAAAAGACTAAATTTCCCAAATAGTTTAATGTGGCTGACCAATTGATGGCCAAAGTACCAAAATTCAGTAGAGAAAGTAAATTACTTTCCGGTTTCATAAAAGCCACATTATATTTCCCTTATTTGTTTTCCTTGGAAACAAAGTCAAACTCACAGAAAAGTTGCAAATACACAATAAAGAACTATTTTTTCCCCTCTGAACCACTTACTTACACAATGCCTAATAATCTGAGAATAATTTAGTTAAGTCAACAAATATTAATTATTTCATCCCTTTTCAACTCCTACCTTATCTTCCCTGTAAACTCGCCATCAAATGTGTAACTATTTAGAGAAACAGAACTGTTACGGTACATAACAAGAACACACAGACTGGCCCAGCAGCTCTTTATTTCATCGCTTAGACTTTTCCATGGAGTTTCTTCCAGGAACTTCTAGTATCTAAACAAAAAAAGATAAGAAACCACACAAAGACCAATTTGCAAAAACAGGGAGACCTGTTGAGATGAGGAACAGTTTTCAAAATAAGCAAAATTCCCTTCATTCCCATGTCCCAGATTTCTTCACTTCTGCCTTCAAACATGAATTTCTCCTAAAAGGGCAGGAAGGAAAAGTAAAGAGGGAGGAAAGTATTTCATAGCTCAGATGCGTCTATACACTGTCATTCTGTCTCCCTCTCCTGTCTCTAACTCCTCCGTGGAATGTTTTACCTACCATCAGCTCACTCTGTAATGCGCTGCTCTGACTTCGGCCTCCCTCTCTGCACTGACATCACATGATGAAAACCACTGAGGATTTCTGAATCAAAACTGCTCTTTCAATCCTCGATAGCCTTAAAACATTTCTAGAGTCCTTGACCTCTACTGATGTTCCTACTTTTATTTTTATCTCTTCCCTTCTTCATACCCCATGACCCTGAAATATCCTACTCTTCCTTCTTCTGCTTCTTTAATCAAGTCTCATCCACTCTTACAAGATGTCTTTTTCCTACTTGTCTCCAAAGTTTAGTTCTTAGTATGTCCCTCTTCCTCTCTCTCTCCCTCTACCCAGCCCCAATCTCTATGCAACATTGACCAGGCTTTAACTCTACATCTTTTCAACTTAGAGTCAAACCTATACTCATACATCAAGCCCCCTCCAGATTTCAGCCAATTAACTTTCATTTCACAACCAATTCTCAACTTGGATATCTGAATCACATTCTTGCAGTTACCATAACCTCCTTCCTTCCGTGAGCCCCACTTCCAGGCAGTCACAATGTCGCATGGAGCCTGGGATAGTAGCTACTCAGTTCCAGCCAAGTGTTGCCCATTGCTGCTGGATATTCCACCTTCTTGTCAAAAGAAGACCAAAAATTGAATTGATACCAGAAATGTAGATTTTAGGTGAAATCTTCCAGTGTTTAAATACTGAGAACTACTTAAATAAACAAAAATGCAGCATCTGGCTCAAACAAAACCTACCTGCAGGCTGAGAGTCAGATTGTGACTTGTGTCGCCTAAGGAGGCAAATCCCTTTGCTTTCTATTCCAAGATTTCGGAAACCATCCTGAAACCATCTTCTGAATTTGAGAACAGAAGTGCCTCCCGTTAACTGTGGTTTCACTCTGCTGTTTCAGTTACCTGGGGTCAATCTCAGGCCTAACATTTTGTCACAGGGCCTATGTCCACTCATTTCACTTGATCTTATCGCGTAGGCATTTTATCATCTCACACCATCATAAGAAGAAGGAAGGTGAGTACAGTACAATAAAATATTTTGAGAGAAAGAGACCATACTTAAATAATGTTTATTACAGTATATTGTTACAATTGTTCTATTTCATTAGTTGCTGTTAATCTCTTATTGTGCCTAGTTTATAAATTAAATTTTATGATAGGTATGTATATATAGAAAAAAACAGTATATGAGGGTCCGGTATTTTCCACGGTTTCAGGCATCAGCTGGGGGTCTTTGAATGTATCTCCCATGGGTAAGGGGCACTACTGTACCAGTAACTCAAAATAACCTCTATAAGCCAACTGCTCTCCCATACACAAGCACACTTGATTCTTTCTAACCTCTATGCCTTTGTCATGTTTGCACACAAAAATGTTTTTCTTCTGAAGTCCTATTTTAAGATCCATTTCAAATGTTACCATATCTCTGAAAATCTCCTGGATCACATTAGCTTATGGGAATATCTTCCCATATTCCAAAGACATTAATACCTAGTATTTTGTGTCAGGCACAGCCCCAAACATTTTACAAGTCCCTCCCTACCCCCATATAATCTTAAAAAACTGATACTATCATTATTCTCATTTTTCAAATAAGGATACTGAAGCTTGCCCAAGGTCAGTGGCAGAGCTGGGGTTGAACTCATACCTATTTTTTGCAAGTGCAGAAAGAAAAGTAGGAAATTCATGTTTTGGTCATCCATTAGGTGACATGTTACATACCAGGAAAAAATCTGAAATTCCGTAACATGACTCACAAGGCCATTTACCATATGGCTCTCTTCTTCCATTTCTTTATAATTTCCCTGTCATTCCTGAAGCCCCAGCCACATTAGCTTTCTTTCAGTTTCTACAATCTACTGAGCTATTTCATACCTCATGGTCTGTGCATATGCTGTGGTCTTTGCCCGGAATGTTCATCCCCACTTTTCATGTCTAATCTCTACTCATTGGAATCTCAGTATAAACATCATTTCCTCAAGATTCCTTCCATGATCCTTCTAGAGAAGACTAAGTTACATCTACCACTAACCATTGTATTTCATAGTATCTATTGCAATTCTAAATAAATAGCTTTGTGATAATTTTTTTAATGTACGTCTCCCCTGCTGCTATGTAGTAAGTTCCTTCACTATCTCTTCCATCATTTTCTCTGTAGTATCCACACAGTAAGTGAATGATTGATATCTTTAACTCTTATGGGCCATTTGAAGACTTAGAGGAATTAAACAACCTTTATCTCATAGCTAGTAAGGAACTGAGATCTTGCATGTGCAAAAACCTACACACTTTCCATTACAGAAATGCTAAGCAAGCTGAAGTCATTTTCTAATAATCCGCATTTAGTTGGAGTCTTTCCTTTTCAGCTTATAGTCGTTGCTATTATATCAAATAGTATATGAGAGTCTTATCATGGAATGTTGTTTAAATAAAAATAAGCAAAAATGGGTTGCAGTGCTTCCAGAGAAAAGAACAAATTGATGACCTAGACAGAAGAGTCAACCACAATGCGTAATGCAAAAGTGGACTGCCTAATCTTTACTTCAGAGAGTGGCAGCTGGATTTCAATTTCAGGCTAAGCAGCAGGACGTCTAATTCATGAGTAGAAAATATCCCCAAAATCCATTTTGCTGTTCCAGGATTAGAGAAATTACTCGGAATTCTAATTGCTTCACCTTTGCAGTTTTCCACTGAAGCCTCTAAAATAGACTTTAGTACCCCAAAAGCCAGGTGTCAACAATGTGAATTAACCACCAAACTGTGAGGAAAAAGCGGTTCTTCACAACTTCTTAAAGCAGCTACATGTAATTGGGATTTATTTTTCAAAGGTCTCAGAGATTATAGTACCAGAAACATATTTTACAGGGCTATTCACTTCGATGGAAAGTCCCTTCAGTTGATCACTCTTAAAGATTTCTGTTCCATGTTCAGACTGCTGCATATGTAAACTACTACTGGAGAGGTAGTCTATGCCACTGTGGAAGCTCAGAAGCATAACTATTTATGTGCTGGAGCTTTTGATAGGCCTACAGATGCCAAGGGGAGTTTACTTTCACGAAAAACAGACAAGATTATAACGAAGGAGGAGAAGTCAAAGGGCATCAGAGATCTTGATTCCATGGAAGTCAGCTCCATCTAGGAGAAGACAGCTGCAGCAACCCTTCCTCAGTTTACTAAAAGATTTGGCTGTCCACATCTCCATTTGCCAGATTCCAGCTACACAGAAAATAAGCAAGCCTCTTTCACATCAAATTATGCTTATATCCCCTTACCACCTCCCAAAGACATATAGAAGAAAAAATCATCACTTCTATGTATTCGGTTACTTTACTAACATTTTTTAAACTCGTATATCAGCTCTACCCTAGACCCTAGGGATATAAAGACAAAAAGAGAGAGAGAGATTCATCCTGCCCTTGAATTTACCTTTATAGAAAATTCTTAACCCATGAGGAGTATTTGCAAATACGTGTCCAACATAGTAATGGATTCTATTTGAAATTGAAAATGCTTATTGATGAAGTTTAAGATTAGATATATGGTCTCCTACCTCTATTTCCCTGCCCAACTCTGCTCTGCCAACCAAAATATTTAGAGGATCGAATCACACTGCTGAAATAAATACAAACTCAGACTTATCTTTATTCACCTTGATCTTTTGGGCTGCTACAAAACAGGTATGGCCACGTGATTCCAAGAGTACAAAGATGAAGAGTTCAGATATAATGTTATCAAATGTCAGTGATGTAAAATGTATTGAATTTTTGAAACTACAAAAGACCCTTTGGCAAATACTCTCATATACTGCACACGATTTTAGAAAATTTAGACAAGCAATTAGAGATTAAGAAGAAAACACAAATTAGAGAGAAAATCTCCAGGTCAAGAACTCATGGGTGGCTCAGTCAGTTAAGCATCTACCTTCAGCTCAAGTCATGAACTCAGGGTCCTGTAGAATATAGCCCCACACCGGGCTCCCTGCCCAGCAGGGGAGTCTGCTTCTCCCTCTCCCTCTGCTCCTTCCCACCACTTGTGCTGTCTCTCTCTCTCTCTCAAATAAATGAATAAAATCTTAAAAAAAAAAAATCTCCAGGTCTAAAATACCTATTTGATGGACCTTTGACTTCCACATTATTTGCACTCACCTGGGCCCCTGCCAACCCCAACCAACCCTCTAGAAACCTGTACTTTCCCTTCCATTGTTACGGCCACTGCCTTATATCTGGCCCTCATTGGTTTTACTTGGAATATCCCCATGACTTCTTAATTAACTTCTCTGCACGTGGTTTTAAGGGGGGGGGGGGTTCACATAAATCATTTTCAATACCATGGTTTATCACAGATATGTAGACACAGAACTTTGAGAATACACTCTTAGGAAAGATCATAATCTTTATTTTGATCTAAGAAGCACAAGGAGGGTTTCCTGTTCCTGATATAACTGTGGTGTAAGAGTGCAAGATAGCTAGCTACTCTTCCTCCAACATTTATAAAGTCTATTTTATCCAAGACATGACCTTAATTCTTTACCCATTTAATCCTCATACTATTTCCACATTTATAT
This sequence comes from Ursus americanus, assembly GCF_024610735.1. Taxonomy (NCBI): domain Eukaryota; kingdom Metazoa; phylum Chordata; class Mammalia; order Carnivora; family Ursidae; genus Ursus; species Ursus americanus. Next base: position 36,342,675 of record NC_142143.1, read on the forward strand.
ATGAGAACACTGACGCAGAGAGATTAAGTAACTTGGCTGTGATCACACAGCCAGTAACTGGGAGACCTGGAACTCAAACCCAGTATTCTGACTCCACAGACCATGCTCTTAGTCATCATGACTCATTGGAATAGATATAGATATAGATATAGATACGGATATAGATATAGATAAACGTTTGGATCAGTCACACATGTCGAAGAGGGTTAGTCAAACACTACCGAAAAAATTAAACCAGGAAGAGAAAAGGTGCTCAGATTCTAAAGGGAAAACTATGTCAACTGTTCCAAACAACGGAGAGAGGGCATGATGAGAACACAGAACAGGTTCTGGTTGGCTTGCCTTTCTCCATTTCAACAAGGAGACATTTATCAAATGTAAGCCTGACTGAGTCATTCCCCCATGTCACTGCTGGGAATCTGGAAACGTAGGAAACCCCACTGCAGTGTTTCTCAAACTTCTACAGGAAGCGTCTCTCCCTAATGGCGGCAGATGAGAGCCGCCACATTCTCAGTAGGCACACAGCTGCAACAGCTGCCACAACTCTGAGTTTTCAGAGACTGTGTGCCTCACCCTTACTATTCTGACAAGTCTGGCATTTATTCTACAAGGTATCTCTGGGTCTTGTTGTAATGTAAAAATATAGCTACTTATAATGGCAACTCTTGACAAAAAAAAAAAAATGTATCCCTACCATGATTTCTAGCACCACCTGGCCAAATGTGCATAATTTTGGAGTACCTCATACTGCAGCTTCATACTGACATACTGCAGCTATGGGTCTATCCAAGCTGGTTCACACCCCCCCCCCCGGCCCAACCACCCCCACCTCTCCAGCCAAAACAATTATTTGCAACCACAGTTAACAGTCAAATTTCAGCCTGTTTTCCAATCCCTGGTCTTTAATAATGAGATCCTTGTCCACCTTGAGAAGATAACACCCATCCGTCCAAACCCTACTTAGGTGTGATTTTACTGAAGTCTTTCCTCAATTCTCTTCCTCCCTGCAGTGTGTGGATACTTGGTAATACTTCTCTAGTTTATCATACTCTTTGCATTGGTTTCCGTGGCTGTCTCCCATACTAGACAGTGCTGTCCCTGGAGACAGACCCTTGTTTTAGTCCATGTAACATCCCCGGTGCCAAGCAGAGCCCTGCCATACTGGTAAATCTCTGGGCTATAGAAAACCGGCCTCAAAATGAGTAACCCAATCCCTCAAGAGAAGGCAGGAGAGTTGGCCATAAAATTTAAATTAAACACAAATCGGAGGATCTGAGCCCATCTCCAGTCTTGAATTTCTTTCCTAATACAATGCCAGTTTCCCCCGTGAAAGGCACGTCGAGCCCTGTCGCCCAAAAGTCGTGAGAGATCTGGCTTGGCGAAGGAGTCACTCACCAACTCGTGGAAGGCGGGTATCTGTTCTCCAGCGTTTTGGTCCAGGGCTTGTACCAGCTGATCTGCTCGGCGGCTTTGCCCCAGAACCTCTCGGGGTCGGCCACGGAGGCCGCGAAGTGAGTCTTGTACTCGCCGCCCCCGCCGGCCGACGACAGCGCTCGGCAGCCCCGGCCCCCGAGGGCGCCGCGCGGGCCCGGGGCCACGAACGCCCTGCGGGCCGGGCCGGCTCCCCGGGCCGGAGAGGACCCGGTCAGGGACCCCCCGAGTCCCCCGGGGCCGGTGACTTTGCGACACTGCAGCCAGGACGGCTTCATCGCCGCCGGTTGCGCCCCCCTCCCCCGCAGGCTGTCCTGCCCCAGGTCCCGGAGTGCACTCCTCAGGCGACAGCTGGGGCGCTCCCGACTTCCAGAAGCCGGTGGGCAGCAGGCGGGAGGGGGAGGCAGCAGCCGAGAGGAGCCCGGGGCCCTGGAGTTGCTTGGACAGCCCGCTGGAGCTGCCGGGAAAAGCCGACCTGGAGCGGCTGGGGAAGCAACAGGCTGGAGTGGGGTTGGGGAGTGGGGGTTGGAGGGTGGGGGGCAGGGGCCGGGGCCACAGCGGGAGAAATCCAGCCCTCGGGTGCGTCGCCAGCCCCGAGGTTCCCCCACGAAAAGCGCCCTGGAGCTGCAGAACGTTCTCCCTTCTGCGACACGCCTGGGGCCCTCGGGTGAGGCCGACGCACCCAGCTCGGTTTCAACAAACAAGTTTTCAAACAAACAGGTTGTCGCAGCTTCTCTGGCTTCATCTGTGCAGAGCCGCCTGGGGGAGGCCTATCGCCTCTGGCCTGCGGCGGAAACCAATACCCCTGCGCTCTGCCGCAAGGCCCCTGCAGGGTTCGTTTTCTTTGTTTTTTAACTCAGCTCAGTTCCCGGTTATTAAAAACACCAGCGGCTCCAGGGTAAGAACTGCTCCAGGATTTCATGACAGCTGAGAGGGTAGGAGGAGTGGAGAAAGGTTGTGCGAATGTGCGTCCTAGTTCCTGTGATTGACCCACTCCTGGGGAAGATAACCCCACTGGGATTGGGATTCCCCTGCTGCCCGGTTCCCCCTCAGATCTAGGGGTGGAAAGCAGAACGGACTTGTTGCATTTCTTCCCTTCCAATACTCCTCTTCGGAGTTTCTGTGGCCCTTTTCTTGAGGGGGGGAAAAGCCAAAAACAAGAGCTAAGTAAAGATAAAGTGAATCAAACAAAAGAGGAAGAGGAAGCTGGGGGAAATTAAAAGAGAAAGGCGGTTTAATTACTATTTGGGTTTAACATTCTAAAAGCTCCTTCACTGCATTTTGCACCCTAGTGAAATTCAGATGCAATCCTTTTCGCCTTAGCATTTGCGGTTTTAAACATAAAAATGTGTATTCCCAAATCTGAGGTGCGAAATAGTGGAATGCCCCTGACCCTGGGAAGGATTGTAAACTTTAGAAGCTGTAATCAGATTACTCTGCAGGAAAAAATAATGCGGAGATGAAGGTTAAAAAAAGAGAGAGAAATCTAATGCAAAACAAAGAAAATTTAAAAACCACTTCAGTTATTTCCTTCCAACTGAGAAACAAGACACTAGACTTTCTCCTGACACCTGCAGCTTACTTTATTCCTTCCGAAGACTTCAGATCAAAGGATTTCCAGTGTCAAGAGACATTCACTACCACCTGAACTCAGAGATAAAGCCCTTTAACCTCCTAGTTCCCTCCTTTCCTCTGCCCAGTTGTTTAATGCTGCTTCCTGGTATTTAAAACCCCTTGACTCCAGATTATCCCCTATTGTATTATAATGACGTCCACTTCAGTCATTTGTTTAACTACTGTGTGAGTACCTGCCCTGCAAGATGAGGTTTGTTGGGGGAGATTAGAAGGAGGGAAGCAGGCAGTTATTGGCACCTACTCTGTATGTTTGTGGCCCTCCCCTTTCAAATATGTTAGTTCCTGTGATTCTCAAGTACTAAGAAGTGGGAACTATAATCCCTGTGTTTACAAATGGAGCTTCGAGATAGGGTAACTTGCTTTAGGTCACGCAGCTACTAAGCAAAACAGGAATCAGACCTCCTTGATGCTCGGACCTTGGCAGCCCCTGCACCTTAAACACCTGTGTGGCCGTGATACTGATCTACTGATAACCACGCCTCAGGGTAGAGGGCTCGCTCAGGGTCCATTCATGCCACTCCTGTCCCTTATCCCAACATACTCTACAAATTGTATCATTTTCTCTGTGTGTCATGACTTGAATAAGGTAGGGAGTCTGACTCTGAAATCCATGCTTTTTGCACCGAGCTGATCATCTTCCTGTTTAGAGACAGAGAGAGTAAGAAACAATGAAGGAAGGAAGGGAAGAGGGGAGGAAGGAAGGTAGATTGATTTTAGACTTCCAATAAAATATGACAAATTGAACACATCCATTCCTAGAACCCGCTGAAAGAGAATCAAAGAGCGACAGTGACAGTGCTGGTAAAAAGCCACAAGAACAAAGAGAATAGGAGAAAAGAAACCGAATGGGAGAATGGAAAGGAGATGGATTCGTGGTTATATGACTTACAGGGTCACTTGGAGGGGAGGTCCTGAATTTAACTGCTTTTGGTGGAGAAAAGGGATTTCCTTTTCAGAAACCTGTAATGTGTCAGGATTTCGAGGTCCTGGTTTCCTCTGAAGGTTCAGAATGAAGGTTAAGGGCTTAAAAACAAATGCATTAATTAAAAGATTGTGTAAGACAAAGTTAGAGCCCCGCATTGTTGGTTGAAACCATTTTCTCTGGACCTGGCAGTATGCTGTCTGATTTTAGGTAATTGTACAAAATAGATTGTTAATATTAAGTTCCAGATCAGACGTGAGTGAAGGCACAGTCCAGCAAAGACAAGGAGTAGAGTGGACAAGTAGAGCAACGGTGAGCAATGAAGACTAGAAATTTTTCTTGGAGCTCAGTACAGAAGAGCAAAATAATGTCAAATGCGGGTCAGCGCCTGAGGGGGGGGCACCACTGGCCTTTAAATTAAGACATTCAAAGCCTGATCATTAGTCACTGAGTCTCAGTTTGAATCCTAGGACTGCCACTTATTAGGTAGAAATTTGGAAAATTTATTAACTCTCTCACACTGTAATATCAGCATCTGTATTCCAAGGCTCATAATCCTTACGCACAAGATTGTTGCAAGGTGTAAATACGGATACAACGATTAGCATCCGAGCAGGAGCAAACCAAGCGAATTTAGGACGGCACCAACACCTGTGAACAACCGACCTAAAGCCTAAGGACAACCTCAAAACCCTCCAGCTTCATTAACATACCTAAAGGTTTACAATCAGAAAATTTTGAAAGAAATTATTTTCATTTAAACATGCATGCACATTCTATACTGCTTCAAAAATAAAACTATTTTCAACTAATTTGGGGACAGGGTAATCACAACCTTTTCAATGTTTGCACCTCTAAAACTCTGGCTTTTTTATACGAAATATTTATTTTCTTGTGTGCCAATAAACTGTGTATATATTTTTTCTTTTTTTCATTTATTTTATTTTATTTTTCAACATAATAATTATTTTATTTTTATTTTTCAACATAATATTTTTCTGCTCTTTAATCCCCAACCCTTATTTCCCCCGTCCACCCACCCACCTGCCCTTTGGTAGCCATCAGTTTGTTCTCTATAGCTTAGAGTCTGGTTCTTGATTTGTCTCTGTCTCTTTCTCTTTGCTCATTTGTTTTGTTTCTTGAATTCCATACTGTCGTCCACAGGGGCTGTCCCGATGTGTATTTCCATTAACAGTGCAAGAGGATTCCTTTTTCTCCACATCCTCCCTAACACTTGTTGTTTTTGTGGTTTTTCATTTAACCATTCTGACAGGTATGAGGTGAACATATCTCAACATAACTAAGGCCTTATATAAAAAAACCCACAGCCAACATCATACTCAGTGGTGAAAAACTGAGAGCTTTTCCCCTAAGGTCAGGAACAAGACAAGGATGTCCACTCTCATGACTTTTATTCTGCATCTATTGAAGTGATCATATGGTTTGTATCCTTTCTCTTACTGATGTGACGTATCACATTGATTGCTTTGCAAATATGAAACCACCCTTGCATCCTGGGAATAAATCTCACGTACCTGTGATGTATGATTTTTAAAAAATATATCGTTGGATTCAGTCTGCTAATATTTTGTTGAGGATTTTTGCATCTATATTCATGAGAGATATTGGCCCGTAGTTCTCTTTTTTTGTGCTGTCTTATCTGGTTTTGGTATCAGGGTAATGCTGGCCTCATAGAATGAATTTGGCAGTTTTCCTTCCTCTTGTGTTTTTTGGAATAGTTTCAGAAAAAATGGTTATTAGGTCTTCATTAAATGTTTGGTGGAATTCACCTGTGAAGTCATATGGTCCTAAAATTCTGTTTGTTGGGATTTTTTTAATTACTGATTCGATTTCATTGCTGGTAATCTGTCTGTTCAAACTTTCTATTTCCTTCTGCTTTAGTTTTGGTAGGCTATATGTTCCTAGGGATTCATTCATTTCTTCCTAGTTGTCCAATTTTTTGGCATATAGGTTTTCATGATATTCTGTTACAATTTGTATTTTTGTGTGCTGGTTGTTATTTCTCCTCTTTCATTACTTTTTTTGTTTATTTGAGTTCTCCTTCTCTCTCTCTCTTTCTCTTTTCCTCTCCCTCTCTGGAGTCTTCCTAGAGGTTTACACAATTTTGTTGATCTTTTCAAAGAAAAGATCTGTTCTATTGCTTTTTTAGTTTCTGTATCATTTACTTCTGCTCTAATCTTTATTATTTCCTTCCTTTTACTGGGTTTGGGTTTTGTTTGTTCTTCTTTTCCTAGCTCCTTTAGGTGAAAGGCTAGGTTGTTTACTTGAGATTTTTCTTGTTTCTTGAGGTAGGCCTGCATTTCTATAAACTTCTTTCTTAGAGTCACTTTTGCTACATCCCAAAGATTTTGGACTGTTATTTTCTCATTTTCATTCATTTTCAAACTAGACAGCAACATGCAAAAGAATGAAACTGGAATACTTTTTACACCAATAGGAAATATAAATTCAAAATGGTTAAAGAACCTAAATGTGAGACCTGAAGCCGTACAATTTCTAGTGTAGAACACAGGCAGTAATCTCTTCCACAGCAGTAGCAGCTTCTTTCTAAATGTCTCCCGAGGCAAGGAAAACAAAAGCAAAAATAAACTATTGAGACTACATCAAAATAAAAGTTTCTGCACAGCAAAGGAAACAATCAACAACACTAAAAGGCAATACACAAAATGGGAGAAGATATTTGCAAATGACAAATCTGACAAAGGATTAGTGTCCAAAATATATAAAGAGTGGATACAACTCAACACCCCCAAATATGAATAATCCAGTTTAAAAATGGACAGAAGACATGAACATACACTTTTCCAAAAAAGACATAAAATGGCCAACTGACACATAAAGAGATGCTCAACATTACTGATTATTGGGGAAATGTAAATCAAAACTACAATGAGATATCATCTCACACCTGTCAGAATGGCTAGAATCAACACAAGAAGCGACAGGTGTTGGCAAGGATGTGGAGAAAGGGGAACACTCTTGCACTCTTGGTGGAAATGCAGCCACTGTGGAAAACAGTGGGGAGGTTCCTCAAAAAGTTAAAAATAGAACTACCCTATGACCCAGCAATCACACTACTAGGTATTTACCCAAAGAATACAAAAATACCAATTCAGAGAGATACATACACCCTGATGTTATAGCAGAATTATCTGCAATAGCCAAATTATGACAACAACCAAAGCATCCATCGACTGATGAATGGATAAAGAAGATGTGGTAAATATATACGATGAAACATTACTTAACCATTAAAAAGAATGAAATCTTGCCATTTGCAACTACATGGATGGAGCTAGATAGTGTTATGCTGAGTGAAATGTCAGTCAGAGAAAGACAAAACCCATATGATCTCACTTATATGTGGAATTTAAGAAACAAAATGAAAGAGCAAAGGAAAAAAAGAAAAAGAGTGAGAGACAAACCAAGAAAGAGACTCTTAAATATAGAGAACAAACTGGTGGTTACCAGAGGGGAGGTGAGCTGGAGAATGAGCTAGATGTGTGATGGGGATTAAGGAGGGCACTTGTTGTGATGAGCACAGGATGATGTATGAAGTTGAATCACTATATTGTACACCTGAAACTAATATTACCCTGTGTGTTAACTGACTGGAATTTAAATAAAAGCTTAAAAAAATTGCCTTCTCAGATAGTGCAGTTGTGATGGGAAATACAATACAAATCATTAATATTTAATTAGATCACCAAAACCCTTGAAAGATCATTTTAATTCTTCTGCACAGACCATTCCTAAGAAATTACCCTATTTCTGTTTCATATTCCACTACTAACGCCACTCTATGATACTCAAATATTTGTAATAAAACCTTGAATATGTTAGAAATTATCTTACTGTCAGGGAATAAATGATGAAAAGGAAAAGAAATATCCTTTAAACTAATATTTTTTTCATAAAGCATAGTCAATTACCTGACATTATTTTAGGCTGCCATTTTTGTGTCTGTTTCTGTGAATGTGCTTGTGCGGGGGTATATGAAATTAAACTAGGAAATGAAACTTCAAGTCAGTTTACCACAACAAGAGCTGTTCTTATGTAACCAGGAGGTGAACAATAATTTTTTGGTTTCCACAATAACACAAGGATCTCAACTGAAGTACTGTTTTAAAATTAAAAGAAATATAGGGACAAATAAACGAGTCACTTTAGGTAGATCATGAAATCAGATGTCTCATCTACTTTTTCAAAGCAGTATAGGTAAAAAAACTGAAAAGTATGAAATACGTGTGAGGTGGGTGGGCGCCCTTTTTCAACCCTTATTCTGAGTGATGAGATGCTTAGATGACTCTTGTGGTACCTTTATTTTTATTTATTGATTTCTCTGTTTTTAGAGTTGAACAAATAAATATTTATGGCTTGCTTTGGACATTTGTTTTAAAAAGAGGTTTTTGTGAATTTTATTAAGAGCTTGAGTACATTCAGAATTTTCGGTGACGATGTTTTTTGTATAAAAAGTTTATCAATTAACACGTCTTTGTTATTTGCTTACACTTGCATTTGTGTTTGATTGAGATGCTCCTATACCTTGATGTGAATATAAAATTCATTTCTTTATATCTGTATACTTATGATATATGGATATAGAGCTTATAGTTTATAACATAATATTATTTATTCCAACTGAAATTTGTACCAGCTCAGTAGAAACCAACTCATTGTGTTTGAAAGAGCAAGAAAAATTTATTGTTTTTTTAATTCTAGTTTTTGTCCTTTTTTGGGATTGTTGTTTTCTAGCTACGAACCTCGGATACTATTATGGCTCTGCCAGACATTTTAGCAGAATAGACTGGAGGAGTCTTCCCTGCATCTCTGCTTAAGAACTATGACAACACCAGGAAGGAGGACAAAGGTTTGGTTTTTTTGATAAATCATCACACCTACAAAACTAACTGTAAATCTGTGTGTGTGTAAATGGCTAATTTCTGCTTTCTTCTTTAACATCTCTAAAGGCTATTTCTTCAACACTTTTGCAGGGAGCTAATGTAATAGCCTGCTAGCCCAACGTCCTTTCTCCAGGCTTATTTACCTCCTATCACTCAGTGAATCAGGAAGTATTTACTGAGCGCCTCTCACTGTGCTCAGCAGGATTCCAGGAACACAAAGAATTATTTATAATGACCAATAATTCATTTCTGTTCTCAGGTAGCTCTCAGGCTAGCCAGGAGGAAAACAAGTCAACAAATGCCATTCTAGTTTGTTACTCCCTTTAGAAGTAGGTGGAAAAGCAACAGTGGAGAACTCAAGAACAGAATGGCAAACTCTGTTCACAGCAAAAATAGACATTCTCAAACATAATTTAATTGTTTCACTTTCTTACCTTAATCTGTGAATATCTCCCCGCTGCCTATAGTGAAAAGTTCAAAGCCCTTAATAGGGACCCGTGATTTTCATTCGGTGTCTATACTGCTCCCCAGCGGGCATTTGGAAGTGAGCAGTATATTCTTATCTATTGGTGGTCCCTTAATTTAGCAACTTAAAAGAACAAATGTTTATTATCTCGTATGAGATTCTATGGCTCAGGAATTGGGATGGCTTCGCTAGGTAGTTCGGGTTCTAATGAGGTGGTGATCAGGTGTTGGTTAGAACCAAGTTCATCTGAATGAACAGGGGCATCTGGGCCATGCTCACTCACATGGCTGTTGGCGGAAGGCTTCAGTTCATCATTTGAGGGCGTGGAGGCTGCCTTTCCCCAGGTGAGTGGTTTAGGGGTGTGTGTGTGAGAGAGAGAGGGGGGGGAAGAGAGAGAGGGAAAGAGAGAGAGAAAGAAAGAGAAACAGACAGAGACGAAGACAGACTCCACAATCCTTTATGACCCAATCTCAAGAAAGGCAATTTATCACCTCTGCTTTTATGCTATTGGTCACATGGACAAACACACGGAGGAAACTATGTAAGGGTGTGAATAGGGTCTGGAAGAGCGGGAACAATCTTGGAGGCTGGCTACCAAAAATAAGGATACTTTCGGTTTGTCATGATGACTGGAGATTGCTATGAGCATGGGCCAAGACCAAGGATTTTAAAGTTCTGTACAAGATTGTATCCACTCTCCAAACTGTCAACCGTGTTGCCAAAGATCTCTTCTACACTTTTCATGCCCTACCTTTTCCCGTATGCGCACACCTGGCCCTATCTGTACCTGGCTTCTGGCAATTCTTTGTAAAATACTGTTTCTTCTGATCTCCACAAATCTTCCTTCTGGCTGCAGTGCTTTCTTCAGTTTGGCAACCTTTCAAACTCCCTCTTTAGCATTTGGTACAAATACCCTCATCTCCTGGATGCGTTCCCTGATCACATTAAGCAGATGAGCCCTTGCTTTGCTCTGCCCTGTTTATATATTTGGTATAGTACTTACTACACTGCTGTAATTCCCTTTACCAACTCTTCTCCCCTAGAAGACCGTGAGCCCCAGGAGGAATATGTTGTATAATCTTAGCTTAATCTCAGTGTCCCCATACCTCACCCTGTCCCTGTACAAAGCAAATACTTCTTATTACAAGGTGTTGAATGGATGACCTAGTTAGTGACACGTTGTCTATGTTTGTGTATGTGTGTATACAAGGATGCTGCCGCTTAAGACAGAATTGCAGAACATAAAATCTTGAGAACAACTGATGTGCTCTGTTTCAACCCAGATTTATGTACTATTGAATACAAATTTACCATCACATTTCATAATATAGTTTTTAAATGAACATTTTGTATCATTGACAAAAGGATAACTGAAAGTTGTATTTTTGTAGATCATGTTCTTTAATTTTAGGGGACACTATCTGATTAATACACTTACCTTTTAGAAAATGTTCATGTTAAAGAGTTTAGGATCCCATACAAATCAAGAAAGAATAATCCTGCCTCAGTGCATTTAATGATGTTTAACCATTGAACTCCAAGAGTTAATACAAATTCTATGTTATAGCCACTAGAATTTATTAAACTGGATCTGCAATAGGATAAAAAGCTACTATAATAAAAGAGATAGTACAAATAAGAAATGTGCTAAGTAATGAGCATCAGTAATCTGAAGACATGAAACCTAATGCTTGCTATTCTAAACAAGTCAGTGCAATATCCAAATGCATTAACCTTAGGAGTAGCTTATTAGCTGAAGCTCCTGTGCTATTTAGGAATAATTTAGGTGCCTCCTGGGCTTGGAGCTTTACTTCTGGTGTTTGATCCCAGAATTTTCTGTTTTTGTGTATTTCTATTTATGAAAGATTCAGCTTGTCAGTCATGACCATGCCTTGACTGACTTCCACTGAATCTTTCAGATTTTGAGTGGCTTCCTGGACCTTCACCTGCTTCCAAACTCCTCTGATACTCTTGGAAATATGACTAGGTCAGTGTACGCTCATTCATTCAGGTAGCCTTTTTAGCTAAGAGCTCTCACTCAGTACCAACTACATGTCAGGCATATACTGATAGTAGAGGCCAAAAAGAAAGACACTTTGTGCTAGATCTCATGATGTTTACTTTCTAGTGGGCAGCTAGAGGAAGTAATAATCCAGCACATAATAATACAATAAACACATACTTTAGATAAGGATGGTTGTGGTGAAGATGGAACAAAATAAAAGGTAAGTAAGGGACTTCCCTTAGGAGGTGATAATTTAAACTGAGTCTTGAATTATAGGAAAGAATTGACACGTGAGTATCTGGGGAAAGAGAACGTTAGATGGAGAGACAGGGGGACCAACAACTGTAAGGTTTCTGTGGTTAGAACAAGCTTGGCATATTTGGGACTCAGAAAGTTAACAAGTGATATTGGAGCACATCACAAGGTTGAGAAGTGCAGTATGAGAGACAGGAAGAGCTAGCTCATGATGGACACTACAGACGATGGAAAGGAGCTTAGATTTTATTCTAAATTCAGTTGAGAGCCATAGGATGAATTTCAAAAACAGGAGTGATCTTTTGACCCTCCTATTCTGGTAACATAATCATTAGCTCCTGAATCTACATCTGTGACCAAAGGTCTTCAAAGCATCCAACAGCAGGGGTGGCTTGGGTTTGCTGATGGGGCATTGTCTCTTGTATTTACCATGTTTACGTGTCATGGAGCTTCAGTACCGAGTCCCGTCTTGATCCAAGTTCAGGAAGCCCTTTCTCCTAGATGTTATATTCTAGTTTTACCAGTTGGTTACACAGGCACTTAATTCTTCAGCCATTCTCAGCCTTTTTACCTGCCTTGTCAGGTCTATATTAGAGAGCTGTAAGGCAACTTCCCCACTTCTCCTCTACCAAAACAAGCAAACAAACAAACCCAAAAAACTTTAATATCTCTAACCCCATTCTGGGCCTCTCTCTAAGAATAATTAAGTGGATAAGCCCCTAGAAAACAATTCAGTTTTAACACAGCCAAATAATGCCAAATATTCTTTACTTATTTGGCGTCATAACTAGTCATTGTTTTACAAACTGGAGTACATTCAATAGCTATCCTAGACCCAGGACATTCGAACTGCATAAAAAAGTGTTTTTTGTTGTTGTTTTTCTTTGTTTGCTTGTTTTGAGAAAAAGAGTGCATGAGTGGGATGGGGGGAAGGTAGAGGGAGAAGGAAAGAGAGAATCTTAAGCAGATTCCATGCCCAGAGTGGAGCCTGACCCAGGGCTTGATCTTACAACCCTGAGATCATGATCTGAACTAAAATCAAGAGTTGGACACTTAACCAACTAAGGCACCCAGGTGCCCCAAGAAAGTTCTTAACCTACTAACCTTAGAAAAAAGATCAGTTATTTTAATATAGTTCTTACCCCTTTCCTCAAAAACTGCCCTCCTCAATATTATCAAGACCATGCTTTTTCCATGTAAGTTTTCTGTAATAGAAAAACATTAAAAACAAAAGAGCCACCTTCTATAAACAAGTATAACAGAGGGGTGCGTGGGTGGCTCAGTCCGCTAAACGTCTGCCTTCGGCTCAGGTCATGATCCCTGAGTCCTGGGATCGAGCCCACATTGGGCTCCCTGCCCAGCAGGGAGCCTGCTTCTCCCTCTGCCTCTCACCCCACTCATGCTCTCTCCCTCTCACTCTCTCTGTCTCTCTTTCTCAAATAAATAAATAAAATCATTAAAAAAAGAGTCTTAAAAAAAAAACAAGTACAGCAGAAGTTCAGTTCTCTGGGATCAGATGCTTTAGAAACTAAACTAAATCTTTACTTCTACCTTTGAGCAGTACTGTTTTAAATAACTCTTAGACCACAATCAATATTTGAATTAAAAATTTAGATTAAAAACCACAAAATTTCCTTAAACATGAGCACTTATGTTTTTAGGATTAGATAAGCAATAATAGAAACGTGACTAACGGGGGCCTCTATATACTTCTTTATTATCTATCATATGTGTAATACGCATTGATTTTGACAGTGCTGCATAAAACAGCTACTTGTAGCAACCCCCTGTAAGACTCTATAAAGGGAAAATAAATTTGAGCCTCAACACTGTAAATGCATTTGTGGTAATTAAAAAGTCCAAGCTGTTAAAATTATGTTGTAATTAAGATATGTAACAAAATTCTTAAATTTTGATGAAAGTCAAAACAATTATGTACAACAAAGCAAAGACTTCTACGGGAAAAAGTAAATATATCCTAGGGATTTGGTTATGTTGTATGTAATTGAACAATAATCAAATTTGATTTGTTGTTATAACCTCAAAGTTGACTTTTTCTCCACAAATATTATTAGAAAATAACATTGAAATGATTTACTGTAGCATAAATATAAATTAATTCAAAAGAGACAATGATGTGACTGTTTAACTGAACTGTCGCAATTTCACTTTTGGTAATTTGATCAAGATTGCGTGCAAGATCTCAATCCAGGGGGGGCGCCTGGGTGGCACAGCGGTTAAGCGTCTGCCTTCGGCTCAGGGCGTGATCCCGGCGTTACGGGATCGAGCCCCACATCAGGCTCTTCCGCTATGAGCCTGCTTCTTTCTCTCCCACTCCCCCTGCTTGTGTTCCCTCTCTTGCTGGCTGTCTCTATCTCTGTCGAATAAATAAATAAAAATCTTTAAAAAAAAAAATCTCAATCCAGGGGACTTGGGTTTTGTAGGCAATACTCTTCTCCCACCTTTCAAAAATAAACTATTTTTTAAAATTTAAATTCAAATTAGTCAACATAGAGTGTATTATTAGTTTCAGGGGTAGAATTTAGTGATTCAGCAGTTGCATAGAAGGAAAATAAGTACTCATTAAATCACGTGCTCATTAAATCACGTGCCCTCCTTAATGCTCATCACCCTGTTACCCCATCCCCCCCACTTCCCCTCCAGCAAACCTCAGTTTGTTCCCTATAGTTAAGAGTCTCTTATAGTTTGCCTCCCTCTCTGTTTTTATCTTATTTTTCCTTCCCTTCCCCTATGTTCATCTGTTTTGTTTCTTAAATTCCACATACGAGTAAAATCATATGTTATTTGTCTTTCTCTGACTGACTTATTTTGCTTAGCATAATACCCTAAACTTGCTCAGCTTAGAAAACTGACAGTCAGTAAGCTTGCAAAGGAAAGACTCGACCCGCTTCAAATTTCTCTTTGGAGATGGAACATAGGTTTAAAAAAAAAAAAACATTAAAAAATAATGATTCAATTGTCACGAAATCAAAACAGATTTATTAAGAACCAAAGAACACAACTGTTTAAATTCTACGTTGAATTTATCTGTAACTTCCCCCTTTATTAAAAAAAAAAAAAACAACCACCACCAAGTGGTCTTCTATCCATTCTATAGAGGTAAATTAATAAAGCCTGAGGTGTACAATTTGAAGTGTATCTATTCAAAATACATGTGGAAACCATGGTAATAAGCATATGTAGCTAACATTTATCCAGAGGAGAGAAAAATGGAGAAAGGGAACTTAAGAACGCATAAAAATTGTATGATTTTTTTCCACTCACCACAATAACATTTGATGTGGGCCAAACAAGCTGTAAATTCCAGGCCATCAAAAAAAAAAAAAAGGAGTTATTATCATAGCGAGAACCACAGAGAAACTATTATGATATAGAGGTTGAGAGCTCAGGCTCCTGAGTCAGGCAGTCCTTGATTTCAGTCTGTGCTATACACAGATGGAATAAGTCTCTTATTCCAAAACTGAGTTGCCTCCTGTGTAAAGTGAGAATAGTACTGGGAAACGTAAGCGAGGTCATGCATATGAAGTACGTGGTACAATGCTTAATTCATTGTTGACACTAAGCAATGGTTGTTTCCATTCATGCATTCAACACATATTGATTAGGTACCAGGTATATGCAAGGCATTCTGCTGGGTAATAGGAATAGAAGAGGATCAAGATTCCTATTATAGAATTTAATAAGAAAGAGAGAAGATTAAATAATCCATTATAAGAAAGTGCCATGGGAATATAGGAGCACATGATCATTCTTGAAGAGAGTGGGGCAAGAAGTAAACCAGAGAAGGCTGCTTGGAGGAGGTGATTTTTAAGCTTAGAAAAGCAGGAATAGACATTGAACAAGAAACAAGGTAAAAAAACTGTTCAAGACAGAAGAAACAGCGTATACAAATAGCTTTATTTTTTTCAGAGATTCAGATGGGCATACACTTTTCTCATCTTCGTCTCCAGTTATTTGCACTTACTGCAGCCTCTGTCTAGAACACTTTTCTGCCTCTTTGCATGCTCCCTGTCCCATACCACCTCACCCATACACAGTGGTTACTAATGATTAAGTAAAGATGTTGTCTGGACTTATAAGGTCATATTAGTACCTTTTAAGCCACAGAAGGTAAATACGAAATTTATCTTCAGGGCCACATGAAGTCACTGAAGGTTTTAAACGTGTGTGTGTGTGTGTGTGTGTGTGTGTGTGTGTGCATATGTGTGTGACAGTGCTGTTTCCTGGAGGGTAATATTCTTCACTGTACTTTACTTAGACAGCATCAACTTACCTGGAGAAAAGGAGAAAAGGATCTTCGTGGATGCTAGGAAAAAAGACCCACAGATGGAATGGTCCAGAAGCTGAATGTTATGGCATTAATTTAAGTTTTATATAGCCCCATAGTCAGTGTGAAAACAGTATCTGCTCTGATACTAAACTGAATGTGCAACAAGAAGAGAAACTGGACCCAGCAGAGTATAAAGGTATAAATGTTCAGAATGTGCAGCCCCAAAGATATAGCGACGCTGTGGTGACAACGGAAGCATGACTGGATGCTGGGAAAACTCACGAGAGGCCTTTATGCCAGATTATGATGCAAGAAATGGAGCATGTGGGCCAAAGACAGGAGGGAAATTGGGAGAATAATTTGATTTGCTTATTGCACTCCAAATAAACTCCAAATTCCTCAACTTAACTTAGAAGGCCCTCCAATATTTAGCCTCTTTTTACCTCCCTTTCCTCGTCTCTTACCACATCCTAAGTTGCCTCTGGACTTTCAGTTTCTGTATGCCTGCCACTCACCCCCCTCTGCTTATACACAGGGTTTCATTTTGCTAGATCATTCTGTTCTTATTCACTTGCTTAATTTCTCCCCAGCCTTCAGATTTGTACTTGTATGTCCTTTCTTCCAGAAAGCCTTTCTAAGTTCAGTAGCTGCCTCTAGTTACGTTCTTCCCTTATGCGAGAACTTCCTAAACTTCACAGAGAGCCCCAATAAACAATAATTTGTGAGGGTAAGGTGCTTACTTACAGAAGAATCATGGAATCTGTGATAGCACTATTACATAGTGGGTGTTTCATAAGTTTGTTGGAGACTGTATCTGACTTGCCAATTGACTTAATGAACGCATAAATGAATAAGACAAAAAAAAATCAAAACAAAAAGCCTTAAGAGCACCCATAAAAGAAAGAGGGAGAGCAGGGCAGTGTTGATGCTTTACCCATAATTTTTATAGTTTACTGTTTAGGGCACCTGGGTGGCTCAGTCAATGAATTGACTTCAGCTCAGTTTATGATCTCCGGGTCCTGAGATTGAGCCCCATGCCTGGCTCCCTGCTTAGCAGGGAGTCTGCTTCTCCCTCTCCCTCTGCCTCTTTCCGCCTGCATCGGGCTCCCTGCTCAATGGGACTTCTTCTTGTCCCTCTCTCTATGACACTCCCCCCATTCATGCTCTTTCTCTTTCTCTCTCTCAAATAAGTAAAGAAAATCTTTTTTAAAAAATTTACTGCTCATATGTCTTTCTGCTGCTTCATTATTAGTGGGTAGGAATGCAAAGGATTTCTGCATATTGATTTTGTATCCTGTCACCTTACTGAATTCATCCATCAGTTCTAACAGTTTTTTGATGGCGTCTTTTGTATTTTCTATGTAGAATATCATGTCATCTGCAAATAGTGAGAGTTTTACTTCTTTGCCTATTTGGATGCTTTTTATTTCTTTTTGTTGTCTGATTGCTATGACTAGAACTTCCAGCACAATGTTGAATAAAAGTGGTGAAAGTGGACATTCTTGTCTTGCTCCTGACTGTAGAGGAAAAGGTCTCAGTTTTTCACCATTGAGGATGATATTGGCTGTGGGTTTTTCATATATGGCCTTTATTATATTGAGATATGTTTTCTTTAAACCTACTTCATTGAAGGTTTTTATCATGAATGGATGTTGTACTTTATCGATAATGATTTTCCTGCACCTATTGAAATGATCATATGGTTTTTATCCTTTCTTTTGTTGATATGATATATCACATTGATTGATATGTGAATACTGAACCACCCTTGTATCCCAGGAATAAATCTCACTTGATTGTGGTGAATGATTTTTTAAAATGTGTTGTTGGATTCGATTTGCTAGTATTTCGCTGAGGATTTTTGCATCTATGTTCATCAGAGATATTGATCTACAGTTCTCTCTCTCTCTCTCTCTTTTTTTTTTTTGCAGTGCTTTTGTCTGGTTTTGGCATCAGGCTAACGTAGGCCTTACAGAATGAGTTTGGAAGTTTTCCTCTCTCTTCTATTTTTTGGAATACTTTGAGAAGAGTAGATATTAACTCTTCTTTAAATGTTTGGTAGAACTCACCTGGGAAGCCATCTGGTCCTGGACTTGTATTTGTTGGGAATTTTATTTATTACTGAATATGATTTCATTGCTGGTAATCAGTCTATTCAAATTTTCTATTTCTTTTAGTTTCAGTTTTGGTAAGTTATACGTTTCTAGGAATTTACTCGTTTCTTCTAGGAGGTCCAATTTGTTGGCATATAATTTTTCATAATATTCTCTTATCTTTGTATTTCTATGGTGTCAGTTGTTATTTCTTCTCTTTCATTTCAGCTTTTGTTTATTTGAGCCCTCTCTCTTTTAGATTTAAATCTCAAATGTCTTTAATGCTGCATCAATTAAAATAAATTAAAAGTGACACGTGCCCCCAACCTTGAGTAACTAGAATTTTGAGAGAATAAGAAACTTAAAGTTCTTGATATGAGTTTTTGAAAATACAAAGCAATAGACCGGGTTTTAACATCTAGTAAATAATAGACTAGAATGCTGATGAATATTTACAAGTCAGATACCTTTGAAGACACTAAGATATAGAGCAAAGTTTGATTAATGTTCCTTTCTTGTTAGATATAGTCATCATAAAATTTATATCTTATCACCCATAAATGTAGTAATTTGTTTGCAAGAAGATCTCAAATGAGATTTTAGTTTTATGATCATTATTTTTATTACTAACCTCGGGATGCTTGTTGCTTGTTTACTTGGGTGTTACGGAAAACTGTACTTAATCTTTGTAGATTTTGTTTTAGTAAATTGGATTTAAAAGCACTCAAATTTAACCTGCTGGCAATTATTTAATTGCTCTTGTTATAATTAACTCAATTTCTTTACAATAGAATTAAGTTAATATGTATAAAAGATTGTTCAGAGCCTCACGAAATTAAGAATCAACGAATTAATATCAATTATGATTAAATAAAATAGTCTGTGAATGTTACAGAAACACTGGTAAAAAATAATGTCATTACCGTATCAGTAAGAGTCTGTTAATTTTAAGCAAGCCTGCTGAATTTCTATAGAAGATTGGCAAAGCCCAGCTGGTTGATTCCAATAAGTACATTCGCTTCTCCTTTGGTGCACTGCTAGGCTACATTCTAGCACCTTGTGAGGTGGGGCCAAGAGTCCAAGTTCTGAGCCTAATGTGGGCCTGAATGAGGTGTGTTCTCCAAGCCTGGTCCCTAAACCTTTGAACAAGATACCCCAGATCATTTTTTCTACCTCTTTGCTATTTAGCTGCAGAAAATCCTTCGGAAGTCCCCAAGACTTAGAATATGGTGGAGATACGTGACAGGAGCCTAGGTCCCTGGGGAACCATATAGAGTAGAGTCTACCACTTCCAGGCTTAGACGTGATATGAATGAAGAATAAATCCCTACTGGGGTAAGCCATCAAGATTTAGGGACAGTTTATTACAGTAGATAGTCTAATCTGAAGAATACAGAAGATATGAAGAAAATTCTAAACTCGTCTCATGCTTTCCTGTCTTAAATACCACCTAACATGATCAACCTTGCTATGTATTAAATTATCATTGATTGTGTACAAATTGGTCTAAATGAAGATAGCATTGATCTGGATATCACTAGGAAATCTATTTTCAATCGTTTCCTGCATTTTTACAATAAAAATGTGTGTCTAAATCAGAAGTACATAGTACTTACCACAAAGCCAAAATCGTCTCCCTTTGCCCACAAAACACTAAAGTGCCTTTGTTAATACTTAGTAATGTTCTCTTCTTCCACATGCTCCATATTTTCTGCTAAGATCTTTCTCCTTGACATTTCCTATCAGTAGAAAAAGAGTAATTTGGGCTTGTGGGGAGTCTGATTTAATGAAAATCCATATTACCAGTTAAAACCCATTTTATCAAAGCATATCATGAAATATATGCATGAAATATATTAACTCTAATTCAGATTAGAGTTAATTCTCATCTTATTTCATCTTGTAAAATGAATATACTTTCTGCTTTCTATTTAAAAAAACAGAATGTATGCTAGCTACCAGACTGATTAGTTGTTAGCAATATAAAGTTTCTCATTCTTCAAATGCATAGAAAAAGTTTGATCGTGATGGCTAACAAAAGTAGTACAGTTATTTCTAAAGTACTATATATTATTTTTATTTAATTATACCCAGAATCCACATCAGAACAATAAGGAGTCTCTGTTATTCTGAAATAGCATTTTTGGCTGGCTGATTTTATGGGTGAATGCGATGTTCCCCTTAATTAATTCAACCTGAAAGGAAGTGAGCATTTTATTTCTCATTTTACAGATGAGAAAATTGAGATTCAGAGCAAGAAGGTAACTTGCTTAAGGATCTACAGCTAATAAACGGGAGAGCTGCATTCGACCCTAATGAGATTGGCTCTGATAGCCTGACCTCTTAATGACTAAATCCATTAACCAGAATTCTTCAGACCTGAGAACTTACAGATTGTTGAGAATGTATCTGTGGATCACTAAGGGTCTATAGGCCCTATATTGAGAAATACAAAAATTAACTGCTAAGCATAGTCTTATTATGTTATATCTTGGTCTAATAAAACCATAAATACAAGTTTACATAGATATTACAAGGCATGATGGTGAAAGAAGCTATCAGATGATCTAAAACATGTGTATACATATGTGAAAATCTGTCTATCCACCCGTTTGTTCATCCAGTTATTGAAGAATCTGGACTTGGTTGTGTACAAATAGAGACTTTGGTTTTCTCTAATCGCAGTGCTCTTGAAGCAGTCTTTAAATCGAGTTCTGTGAACAGCTGTAACCCGAAGACTTTAAGAGCAATAAAGGAGCAAGGATAGTTGAAAGAGTATCAATTTCCATATATTCAATTTCTTTTTTTTTTTTTTCTTTATTTGACAGAGACAGAGCGTACAAGCAGGGGGAGCAGCAGAGGGAGAGGGAGAAGCAGGCACCCCGCTGAGCAGGGAGACTGACAGTGGGGTTGGATCCCAGGACTCTCGGATCTGACCTGAGCCCAAGGTGGATGCTTAACCAACTGAGCCACCCAGGTGCTGCCATATACTCAATCTCTTATATGTTCTTTCCTAAGACTGATCTAGTTTTGAGTGATCTGTGGAAAAGACTTAAGGGCACTTTCTGCCCTCCATCTCCCTTTGCCATCTCTTCTGTCCAGCTTCACAGAAGGAAGGCACACACCTCAAAAATCTCTCTGGACAGCAAACAAAGTGACTTCAAAATACTGGTGTAAGAAAATATACCCCTGTCAATGGATAACCGAGGAAGTATAAACCACCTTAGGACTTGTGCCTTTCTGTTTAAGTATAATCGAGGAAGTATAAACCACCTTAGGACTTGTGCCTAACAGAAAATAGACATTTCTGTTAAAGTTGAAAAACTGCCACTTAAAATGGATTGGTGCTGTTAATTGTTGTTTCAAGACCTCACCTCTTCCATCTTCCCACTATTGTCAAAGAATGCATCAATTTTGAGGGAGTTCCACAAAAACAAAGCAAATAACATATAGGTAGGAAATATTAAATACTGAAAACAACTCTTCATGTATTTAAACATAAGCAGTTCTGAGGCGCCTGGGTGGCTCAGTTGGTTAAGCATCTGCCTTCTGCTCAGGCCATGATCCAAGGATCTTGGGTTCAAGCCCCACGTTGGGCTCCTTGCTCAGTGGGCAGCTGGCTTCTCCCTCTCCCTCTGCTCCTCCCCGCTGCTCGGTGCTCTTGCTCTTTCTTTCTCTCTCTTTTGCTCTCTCTCTCAAATAAATAAATAAATCTTAAGAAAAAATATATATAAACAGTTCTTTTCAGCTCTTTTCAACTTTGGGACATGTTACTAGTGAAAAGAAAAACTTTGAAGAGTTGAGCAGTATAGATTAATGAAGTAGATCCTTTCAATACAATTGGAGTATTTTTCGAGACCACCAAAATTTTCAAGATACATTGGGTAAAACCCATGGATAAAATTTTTATGATTTCTTCCAGATTTGGCATGTATTATTCAACAAAGGAGTTAAAACCTGTTTTATCAAGTCATATCATGAAATACTTATTTTAATTATTCAATCTTCCTCCTCTTTCATCTTACAAAATGACTATACTTTCTACTTTTTATTAACAAAAAAATAAAGGTATATGCTAGTTCCTAGACTTGCTAGTTTGGGGCAATAAAGAAGTTTCTCTTTATTTAGATATATGGAAATCTTGATCATGTTGACTAGTAAAATTGATGAGTTCCTTCTGATTTCATATAGAATAATTTAGTTATTCCCAGCAACCAAGTAACAGAGTCTGATACATGAATGTACACCTATTTAACAAGGAAATATTTCTGGGTATATAAATAATTTATGATCTAGGCTATGTATTACATGCATTTAAAAAATAAGTAATAAGAAATAGCATATTGAATTACAATTTTTAAATAAATTATTATAAAATTGTATGAATTAATCTTGTCTTGATCAAGAGGACTCTATTTTACAAGATATGTTCTATACTATATTTCTCTGTGTTTTTTATAATACTTTTGAAAATGAGTATTAAAATGCTTACTTGAATAGAAAAATGAAGTTAGACTTTCCTTATCAAAAGTATTTTTTTCTGCTTTCCAAGTTTTATTATAAAGAAGTATTGATATTTCTAGAATATGTCTCTTCTTCGTTTACTGATTTATATAATTGCAGTTAAACTGCAACATAACGATTTGCCCAACAGTTAGTGTCATCAGCTCAAGTCCAACCATTTGCTTGACACATAGTAATGTTATGTTTGCAATTTTTAGTATTATTGACTCATTAAATAAATGCAATGATAACCATTTTATAATATAGTATTGTTTGGGGATGAGGAGACAGGACCAGTAGCTATGCTGTAAGCCAACACACTGCATTTTGCTAAAATTTTTATTCCCCAACGTTAGATTAAGAGAACACTGATCTGTAGTACACCTCAACCCATGTTATGTCACACAAGGAGTCTGTGGTATGTGCCAAACAACTATGAACAGTCAAGGGAGGGTAAAATTTAATGAAACAAACAAGGATAAGATAGGTTGCCACTTCAAAAGGTCACAGATAGCCAATTTTGGGATATACTTCTTTCTTTTCTACTGATGAAGAGCACCACTCTGGGCTGGATTCATTGTTTATTAGATTCCGTGTGGCCTTTTTCCTGATTTACTTTCACTTTTGCAAGAATACATTCTCAAGTCCCTTCTTAACAAAGGGGTCATCAGAGGTAACTTCTGCATCCACGAATATTTTTAAACGGCTTTAGGCGACCTTACGCTTGATGAGTTATTTTGGTTGTTTATTAAATTCTGGCAGCAACTCACTTCCCAACAGAATTTCGAAGATGCCACTTCATTAGACTGTAGCATCCAGTATTACTGATAACATTTTGAGGTTGGTATAATTGTTATTCTTTTGTAAGAAGACCTGTTTTTCTGCCTGAAAATCTTTAATGATCTTCTCTTCACCCCTGGAATACTAAAATATTAGAAGCACTTCACTGTGGGTTTTGGGTATCCCCCCCCCCCCATTTATTATACAAGGCATTTGGTGGGTTCTTCCAATCCTAAAACTCTTGGCTCTTTGTCTCTGGAAATTCTCTTCTGTCATTTGTTTAGAATTTCCCCTTTATCACCTTTGTTCTTTTTCTGGAAAATGTAACATCTGATGTTAGACCCTCGTCAGAAAGGTTTTTTTAAAGATTTTATTTTTAAGTAATCTCTATCCCAGTGTGGGGCTCAGACTTACAACGCTGAGATCAAGAATTATATGCTCTACTGACTGAGCCACCCAGGCACCCCACAAAGTATTTTTCATAATGGTTTTTTTAGTTTGGCAATGAGACATGGTTTTGCCAACTAAATTGCAAGGACCAAATTTAGCTCAGTCTGCAGCTCCAGAGTTTTTATACAGTTTGCTTAAAGCATATGGCAAGAGAAAAACATATTATAAAAATATGATATTGGCAAATATGTATTAAAATTTGGGATAATTTATTTACCAAACCTTTCTGAGTAGATTGAGGGGAGTGTTAATTTCATGAATAAGAGAACAAACCAAAGCAAGATGACCTGAATTGAAATCCTGGGTTCACCACTTTCTAGCCAGGAGATACTAGGCAAGTGACTTCATCCATCCATGCTTCAATTTTCATCTTTAAAATGAATTATCAGAAGGACCTATCCATAAGGTTGTGATAAGGATTGAATTGTTAATAGATAGGTTAAGCTGTATGAAATTTCTGTGTCCAACCATTTATGACCGATAATTTCAGGTTCACATGGTTCAGTCTAATATAAGAAGTTCTTAGAACAAACAGTGCCTGACACATGGTGGAGAACATACAGCGTAAGTCTTAGCTATGAGTCCGTTAAACTAGATGCCATTAGAGTAAGAGGTACAGACAGCAGTTGTTTGGTCAATTTTGGTAAAGCCATTTTAGAATACTTCCCGGAAGTAGAGAAAGTAAGTGACTTTCACACCCAGGTAACCAATCTTTTTGCAAGTCAGTGGTTTTCAAATTATTTGCTTTTGACAAAATTGAAGGAGGACCTAAATGAGCTATGAGTAAATAGGTTATTAACAATTATTTTTGGTGATAGATTACTGTGCTATTTTTACTTATAGCATAGAATTAAAATAATTGAGTGATGTTTATCTTTAAAAAATTGTCATTCCTACCAACATATTTATGAAAGCATATTTTTTGTTCTGTACAACAATAAAAAATAGAAATGAAATTGATCCTAAATTTGTTGCATTCTAACATTAAGTGATATTAATCTTTGCGTGTATTAACTAATATTTTAAAATTTTAAATTTAAAAGTAATTTAATCTCATTAAGAGATTAATTTCTAATTATTTTATAGTTCTAATAAAATTTTACCTTTAGTTATTTTGGATGACATTTATAGAACATATTGTTTTGAAGAATTACACATCATATTAAAATAACTTGATCCAGAAAACTTACATATTAAACCTACAGGAAATTTTTAACAAATTAAGAAATTTAACTTAATTTATATTGATAATCTAATTCTCTTACTTCTGAACAGACAGGCATAAACCAACAACTATGTTGCATAAGAAAATGTTCAACTGAAGAATAAGATACCAGGGTTGACCTCTCATTCTGGGAGTGGCTCTACTTTTTTTTTTTTTTTAAGAATTTATTTATTGAGAGACATACAGAGAGAAGAGAGAGAGAAAGAGAGAGAGAGGATATGAGCAGGGGGAGGGACAGAGGGAGACAGAGAGAGAGAATATCAAGCAGGCTCCATGCCTAGCAGAGAGCCCAACCTGGGGCTTGAAGGACCCTGAGATCAGGACCTGAGCCAAAATCAGGAGTTGGACCCTTAACAGACGGAGCCACCAAGGCGTCCCATGGGAGTGGCCTTTCTGTCTTGGATTTGGTAAACACCATTTCTCCACTGTTAAGGCAAAAAAGTGAAAACCCTAGATTAATAATTTACAATTTGAATAATGTTCAGCTCTCCCTGAGGTTCTGCTTGGATAAACAAGGTTGGGATAGAGACTAGGGCAATGATAGGTAACAGCTGAGCTATCTGTAATCAGCCATCAGAGAGATCATGGCCTCTTTATTTTTGGCATTCTTTAGAATGTAGGGAATTGATGCCTCTTTTTTCTCAGTCTCGGGTTTTTAGTTGTTGAACTTAAGTCCATCAATAAGAAAATTGCTACTCAGCTCACAAACACAGAATGAAGCACGGATTTTTAAAATTGTATAGTGAAGTTATTGTAAAAGCCCTAGAATGCATCCTCAGATACAGGGAGCCATGAGCCCCAAGTTGAAGTTCTATAAGCAGTATGCTTTCCAGCTTTTAGACGAGTGCCATCTAAATCTGAGATAGCCTGTGAACTGGAGATTCCATCAGAACCACAGAATGCCTGTACGACTATTTATAAGACAAATTTCATGGAGATTCATTTAAAAAAATCAAAATAGATAAGCCCATTAGTAAGTGACCTGTTATTTTATCTAGAAATTTCTGGAAAAGTATGAAATGAAATAAAATTAAGATTATTACAATCAGCATTGTAGGGTAAAATTCAGAACAACTTTAAGTATTTTAGTATTAATCAATTCTTTAAAACTTTATTACAAAATAAATGTACCAAAACTGGAAGAGAAGAAAAAAACACATGATGAAAAATATAATACTGTCCTGATGAAATTATATATAAGCAAGTCAGCAATCCGGATGAAAAGACTATTTCCCAGTATCCAGATATTTTCGAAAAATGATTATCTAACAACATTGCTTCTTTTGCTTGTTTTTGGCCACTGTTCTCTAGTGTATCACTGACCTAACCATGTCGACATCACCAGGGGCTGGAAATAGACTCCAAATACATGAAAACAATGAGATTAGAAACACATCTCAGGGGCGCCTGAGGGGCTCAGTCATTAAGCATCTGCCTTTGGCTCAGGGCGTGATCCCAGGGCCCTGGGATCAAGCCCCACATCAGGCTCCAGGCTTTGCTGGGAGCCTGCTTCTTCCTCTCCTGCTCCCGCTGCTTGTGTTCCCTCTCTCACTGGCTGCCTCTCTCTCTCTGTCAAATAAATAAATAAAATCTTAAAAAAAAGAAAGAAAGAAAGAAACACATCTCAGTCTTCTATAATGTAGAGGTAAAGAGACAAAGTATCAATACATTCAGGCCAGGAAATATTAGGAAGAACAAAATCACAGAGAACAGTTTGGGAATATAAAGCAACCCGGAAAGTTCCCAACACAATGCTCACTAATCTTACAGTTTTCAATTTATACCCCATTATCCTCTTGGAGTATTATAATTCAGAATCGATTCTGGCCTGCCTCACATGTGCAAGGACAACAGACTTGAAAGTTTATGTGTGACTTTTCTTCAATATCTAAACCAATGACTAAATATTACAACCGTTCAAGGCAATGCATATATTTTTTATCATAATTGTATTGCCCAAGAGAATAACATGTTATTTTCCACGTGTCATTTTCTATTTGACAATAACATCTGATTTACTCAGTGGTCAATCTTCTGTCAATTTCAACATCTGTAACAATCTGAGAACCTGCTAGCAAGTGGGAAAGTTCTGATCCGTTCAAATACCTGGTATTTTAAGATTGATGCGTTTGTCTATTGGCTAGACCCTCAAATCAATATTTTGTATAATGAATGGACATTTTCAACAAGCTTTGGTATTTTATTTCTCTGTTACACATCAAAGTAGAAGGAGAAGAACTGAAAGCTTTGTTTGAGAATGTATGCATTCATTCCATAAACATTTTAAAAGAAACTTCTGTGTGCTCAGTCCTATACTAAACTAAATGTTATATAAACTAAAATGTTATATAATAGTTAAATAATAACCAGAGAGGAGATAGAAAAGCAACCATACTAAAGCCAAGCATAAAATTGGTGGTCATAAAAATGACTCTAAATTGTTAAAATAAGATCTAAATTATGCTTACAATTTTTTGTGTGTGTGAAAGCAAGTAGGAAGTGTGCTTATTTTAGCAGGATATTTTAATTTTATCTTCATTTTATAGGATTGTAACTTAAAATACATATTGTTGAAAATGTGATCTTTAATATTTAATTCACTTTAATATAAAATTCACTTACTGAAGCTGTAGATTTCACAACAGCAGCAGGTGTATGAGGGTATTAATGGGCCGTGCCTCACTGTTTCTTCAGAAACTTTTAGAATTTATACTCATAAAAACAATCATCTCCAAAGGCCAGTAGAGAAATTTAATAAGCTTGAGATTAATTATGATTACATTATGTCTTAGAAAATGGACATTGTGTAATAAGGTACAGCTAGATTCCCTGGAGAAACGACAGCGGTTATTTCCAATTGGCTGTTTCTATTAGATACAGGAGGAGCACCAAGAAGCTTTGAAAATTTAATAGTCTCTGTCCTCCCTCGAGGACTCAATCAGTAGATTGAAATGAAATGTTATGCTGGATTTCAAAATAGAATATTCTGAATTATGTACACGAATTAATATCAGTGGTCATTCAGAAAAGTCATCAAACATGGCACATGTGAAACTAGACATACAGAATGGCATGAGTTCATGAGTTCAAGGGCTTCATAAAATATTGCTGTGGGCAAGTAAACATTTAAATCAAAATTGAAAATACAAGCCTCAGGTCTATAGCTTAATGTATTTTCTGGTCTAAGTTGCATATGTATTGTCACATTTTGTGCTCATGTGAAATGCACAGTTTTCAAAAGTAAACCCAATGGTCACCACCAATCAAATTAGTAACATCCCAGTGAAATTCAACTTGGCTAAAAACCAAAATTGGCAGTCTCATGTCTGATCTCCCAAAGATGTTCTTTCTTTTTTGTACCATATATTCATTATTTTAACCTAACAACATACCTCAGTGCTGGTCATTACCCAAACAGCTACACATGACCATCCATATATTTTGAAATGTAAAGCTGACAGTTATTTCTGAACAAATGTTTTATATTTTACTTGCAAGTTCCTGACTTCTAGGCTTTCCCTAGGAATGGCGGTTTTGAATCAATGATCCTACATTATTATTGTTATGTTTCTATAAAAGCATTCTGTTAACTCTTCGTAGCATTCCATTATATGTAATTAGAGTTATAAGTGCAAATGAATTAAAAATAAAAATTCGACCGGATGTTTGGTTCATCCACTTGTAAAGCAATTGAATAAAATGAAAACCCACCATCTGTTCTATGTATTCCAAATCCACGTGTTTGTAACATGGTCTATGGTAGATATATTTCCAGAGGAAATATATCAAGATCATTTTTGATGGCATGTTTCAAAATATTGTGGACTTTCACCAACTTAATGGATTTGTGATTCTTGATACACATCAGTTGTTCTTTCCATTCCTTACTTTTGTATTCCAAATCTATGGAGGTATTTTAAATGATGAAAATAACTTTTACCCCTTTACTTGAATGCTCAAGAGAAATTAAAAAAAAACTGTTCTCTAGACACAGTCACTGAAATCTCAAAAAAACGAGTCTTTAGATGTATTACAATTGGGAAAAATAGAGCTTTTTAAATAGTAATATTGTATAAAATCACCAGATGGCATCTCCTAGTCCCTATAGACGATTTCTCTTCTCTTGATAGACAAATCACTTAAGAGAACAAAATAAATTATTCTGTACCAAAAAGGAGCTATTTCCAAGTACTAATTTTATTTTTGTATCACCCTTTTCTCACTTGTGAGTTTCTTGCTTCCATTTTTACTGATATTAACAAAAAGAATATTTATTGCCTATGTAAACTATAAGATTTATTACCAAGGAAATGCCTAGAAGCAACCACTAAAATTATCTTCTTGAAATCCCTCTCCAAGAATATAAAGTCCAGGGTGTGTATGTCAAGTGTCTGGCAGATGTTCATAATATGACACTGGCACTTCTGACTCGAAGCTGACTCCTGCAACAAGAGGCACCGCTCAGAAGGCAAAATTAAATGTGCAAATGTCTAAACTAGGCTCACTGATCATTCTTGTTTTCCTTTGAGAACCTCAAGCTGTGGTTTACAAACAGTTTTCTTGCAGAATGTGCTGTGAAATCGCAAACGGATTTTTACTTATCTGTTACCTTGGGGCTTTGTTTACTTTCCTAAATGGAGAAGCAGCAGGATATAAAGAAAGCATTCTGGAAGAGTATACCATCAAGAACTGTTTCCCAAGCTCTTTGCTGTGGTCAAGTACGATGCAGAAATGACGGACTCAACAGAAATAAATGTTTTGTTTGAGATGGCTCAGGGCTTTTTTGTATTCTAATGGGTTTGGTGAATTTCTCAAAAGGAAATATGGGTAAACGGTGATATCACCCCAGTGAACTCATTTCGTTGATCTCTTATGAAGATTTAACTACAAATGAACGTACTGTGGGAAATATTGGCCTGGTAGAAATTAATGTTAATCACTCGTTTAGAGAATTAATTATAAAAATGTTTATATTACCGTTAATGATGGTTTTTTTTTTCTTTAAGTGTGATATTAATGAATGAAAAAATTGGGGATATTTTTCTATTCCAATTGCTATTGGTACATAGTTTATAATATTTTAAATGTGGTGTGTATCATCACATATTTCCTCATAGAGAAATGTCTGTATATGTGGAAAAACCTGAGTAAGTCACTGAATTTTTCACATTTCTGTATGAGACGTGTTGATGCAAATTGTGACATGGCGTGGATTATTCAAATAGATTTTTTGAAAGTTTTTCACTGAATCATATAGAATGTTAAAGTATGAAGATGTCAATGGAGCTATTTAATAAATTTACCTCTCTTGCTTTAAGGAAATTCCAGTTCAAGGAGATAGAGTAAAATGTTCAAGTCTAAATATTAGAAGAGAAAAAAACAACAAAAACTAAGGAAAAAAGTTAATAAACAGGCATAAATAAGAAAATTATTTTTTCCCCTCTCTTCTCTTTAAGGAGCCCAAAGGTTTCCAGCCCTGCCCGCGTTCTTGGTGACATGCTGTAAAGGCCACCATTCCCAAGGTCACCTCATGGTCCCTGTTAGCTGCTGGAATTTCAGCATTTAGGTATTTTTTCTAAGCATCAAGGAGAGGAGGATGAAAGCATTCTCTTTAAGGGCATTTTCTGGAAGTTGCACACCCTGCTGTCCTCATAGCCATCACTAGAATTTAGACATATGGTCAAACCTAAAGGCGAGGAAGCCATGTGCCCACTCAAAATGGAGAAGAAAGTGAGAATAGTGATTAGGGGACAATTAACAGCCTCTGCCACTCAGGAAGCTAGTTAAAGCAGAGCTGGAAAGTTAATTCAGCTCCTTAGAATCCCTGTGTTTTCTTTCTTTATCACATTTCCACTTATGATCTGAGTATACACAGGTTCTCCATTATTAAACTCTTCAAACCTTGCTTTGAATCTCCCTTCTCTCTTAAAGCTTTTCCTAAACACCAAACCACAGTCTGATGATTTATGTCTCTGAATTTTCATGTATTCAGTCTATACCACAAATCTGGGTGGTTGTGTATTATAGATACTTCTGTTTGTATACAGACTTTTCCCAACTGCATCTCAAGTGTCAAGAGCCCTGAGAGCATAATGTTACTCCAGGTTTGTGGCTGGCCCTGGTTTTCGATTTTCTGGATCCAGTGACCTTTGTATCCTTATCCTAGTTTACGGGCTGTAACTTGTTGACCTCTGTTATTTATAAAAATTCATCCTACCCCTTAGTTTCTGTGGCACCACCCACTAGCACTTCTTACTAGTTCCAACTAACACGTTAGTGCTACAACACTGTGTTCCCACAATTCCCAGTAGAAGAGATCTTGAACTTTGACCTCCAGTCAGTGTTCATTTGTAGGATATTTTAATACAGTCAAAGTTTGCACCCTGTTAACCGACAGACTGGATCTGGTTTGTAGACAGATCTTGTTTGGCTCATATAAGGTCATTGAAAGAGTGATTTAGTTGCCAACATTTAAAAATCAGATGTCTTGTTAAAAAAAGAAAGTAGAATTTCTACATGTTCTTTAAAAATTCGAAGATCTGGCAACATTGGACCAACATGCCTACATGCCGTTAAAAGGCTTGAGCTGAGTAGCTATTATCCCGTTAGAAGACACAATGCTATGTGTTCACTAAATCTCATTTCCTTTTCTTTCTTCTTTTTTTCTTTTTTTCGCAGCACACAACTAAATTACATTTTGCAATAAATCAGTTGTCACTGTTTGAGTTCAACCGATCCAATAGAGTTAAAAGTGATAGAAGTAACTTCAAGGAATGGCTGCTGAAAAAATTGCCCATATGATACTCACTTCTCCCTTTCCTCGCCTGTATGTCCGACTGAGGGTGAGGATTCGGTTGGACGACTTCAAGCCGTAAGAGACAAAGGGGACACTGCATCGAAGGAGTCTGAATCCTTGAACTATTACGTGGAACAGAGTTAGAGCTAATCTCCGCTCTAACATCAGCAATAAATAAACCTTTATTGTATTAAACCATTGGGATTTGAGGATTGCTTGTTACAATAGTTAACCTAAACCTCTTTTTTTTTTTTTTTAAGTAATCTCCACACCCAATTTGGGGCTTAAATTCATTGGCCTAAAATCAAAAGTCACATGCTCTATCAACTGAGCCAGCCAGGAGCCCCTGATATACCCTCTTTAGACAGTGGTAAGCAGTCGGGAGTTCACCGTGATCTCCACCAATCCCAATTTACCTTCTTAATTCCAGTAAGGTGTTGACTTTTGACTTAAATTACGCACCTAGATCAGTCATAGAGTAAATTTTGAAGACTAAGTTTAAAAGGAATTTGACAAACTGAAGCATTTGAAAATTAGTTTACCAAGGCCTGGATTACTTGCCATAGAAAGAATAGTTGAAGGAATTATGAATTTACAGCTTGGAAATTTAGAAAGTATTTTAAACAATCTCCCAATATTTGAAAGGGTTATGCAATGTGGATTTGAGCTTGCTCTTCATCTCTCTGGAGGGCATAATTAGGACCAACTGGATAAAAATAGAACTAAAATATCTCTTTACAGAGTGTAATAGACACTATTCTTGTATTGGGTTAATAGATTGAACCACAAGACCCCTGAAGTCCAGAAAAATTCTTAGATTTTATGAAGTTGGTGCTAAAAAAACTATTCATCTAATATGTGACTGTATATACCTATTATTAGTTCTGCTTTCTTTGGAATATTACAATTTTTGCTTTGTTTTGGTTTGTTTATTGTTGCAATGAACGTATAATGCTTTGTTTCTACAAAGTGAGCTTCAGCTCTGTTACAGATTGATTTGTTTATTATGAATACAAAATGAAATGGTCTTGGTAAAATAATTAGTAGTCAATAGGTCCTAATGATGTTAACATTTTTACTTTCATAGTTCCAAGATTGAAGATAGATGACTTTTATGTCTCTTTATATGAACTCTCTTAAATAGGTCCAGTGACTGTTCCATTTATAACATAACCACCTTTAAATTTCGTATGATTTTTTGCAGAATCCTAGTTAATGTTAATATCATTAAAAGATATAAAATAAAATATGAATAACTGACCTCTGCCTCTGAAACTAATAATATGCTCTATGTTAATTGAATTTAAATTTAAAAAAATCAAATAAATAAATAAATAAATAAATAAATAAATAAATAAATAAATAAATAAAAATGAGTAAAGACCTCAGACACACAAACAAGCAGTCTAAAGCCTAAACAGTTTTAATATTGGAATAATCACTGAGATATGCTCATACAATCTTTAAATAAATCAATGCTACTTTTTTGGTTCTCCTTTATACTTATAGGGTTGGTTTTTTCATTTTCAATACAGCTTCTCTGACCCTTTTTAAAGTTGGTGGGGAGTGATCAGTTGAGGGTTGTAAAACAAGGTCTTGGCTACCTCCTTGAATATATGTTCAGGTGTTTTGACTTATGCTTTGGGGAGCTGGGGGCTGGAGGGTGGTTGGCACTTTGGAAAATTGACTTTCAGGAAAAGCAGAGGAAGAAAGTGTTCTGATTTGACATTTGTACCATATTTTTCTCCAAACTGGCAAGAATAGAGAGGTGATTGGGGCAATTTAGAGGGCACAGAAATAATGTGGGAAAAAAAGATATAAACTAAACTAAACTAAAATATAAAATATTTTTATTTAAAAGGACTTTCTTAAAATAATTCCTTTACCTGAAAAAAAAACCCAAGTATTTCTACATTTCTGCCCTTCTCTGAACTTTTTTAATCTATATGACCTAAACTGAAATAAAAATGTGAAAGTTACTGTTGAAGTCACTTGACTTTCCCTTCCTCAATCCTATTCACCTCTTTATCTTTCCAGAAAGAACCATTAGCCTAAATTTGGAATTTATTATTCCCATGCGTATTTTTGAATTATTACTACATAAGTAAGTATTTTTTAAAAGATTTATTTATTCATTTTAGAGAGAGAGAGCACGGGGGAAGAGGTAGAGGGAGAGAGGAAGAGAGAGAATCTCAAGCAAACTCCCCACCGAGCCTGGAGCCAGATGCAGGGCTTGATCTCACAACCCTTAGATCACGACCTGAGTCTAAATCAAGAGTCTGACAACCGACTGAACCACCCAGGTGCCCTGCTACATGGGCAAGTATTAGTAAATTATATATTAATGATTGCCTGCTATTAAAACACATGCCGTTGACCCTTGAACAATGCAGGGGTTGGGGTGCCAACCCCCACACAGCCGAAAATCCATGTATAACTTTTAATGCCCCCCAAATTTAACTACTAATCTTTGCAGTTGACTGGAAGCCTTAGTGATAACATAAAAAGTTGATTAACACATGTTTCACATGTTGTATGTGTTATATACCATATTCCTATAGTAAAATAAGACAGAGAAAAGAAAATGTCATTAAGAAAATCATAAGGAAGGGGAAATACATTTATAGTAATGTACTATATTAAAAAAAAAATCCATGTATAAGTGGATCCGTGCAGTTCAAACCCATGTTGTTCAAGGGTCAGCTACATATGCACCACACAGTATACAATTTGTTTTTTCTCATCCAACATTTAGGGTTTTTTTTTTTTTTTAAGTAAATGCATTCCTGTTAAATATTTTCCCTTTTATTTCCCTTAAGCATTTAAACAATTAATTTGTGCTAATCCATTCATGTGGTTCCAAAGTCATTAAGTATACAACGCTATAGAGTTGTCTTCCTCCCACCCCTGTACCTTAGCCACCCACTTTCCACCCACCTCAGTTCCCTGAAATAGGTACCCATGGTTACTAGTTCCTTGTGTATCTGTCCAGAAATGTTTTAAATGCAGAAATAAATGACAGCATGCTACGCACTCTCTGTATATTGCTTGCTTTTTAAAAATAATATATTATCTTCTCATATCACTGCACAAAGAACATCCTTTATCCCTTCTTAGCATAACATGACATTTCATTTTATGATCGGACCTTCACATATTTACTATTCTATTAATGTACATTTAGTTTGCCTCTGTTTTTTGGCAACTGCAAATAATGCAGCAATATATAACACACATTTACCTAATTTTGCACATATGAGTTATATTAGTTATCTCTTACAGCATAACAAACTAGCTACTTAAATTGACAAATATTTATTATCTGACATTTTCTGTGGCTTGAGATTCCAGGTACAATCCAGGTACAATATTTAGCTAGATTCTTCTGCCTCATTAACGCTCATGAGGCTGCCATCAGGGATTGGTCTGTGTCTGTATCTGAAGGTTTAATTGGGGGAGGATATACTTTCAAGCTCACTCACATGGGGGCGCCTGGGTGGCTCAGTCACTAAGCGTCTGCCTTCAGCTCAGGTCATGATCCCGGCGTCCTGGGATCGAGCCCCGCATTGGGCTCACTGCTCCGCTGGGAGCCTGCTTCTTCCTCTCCCACTCCCCCTACTTGTGTTTCCTCTCTCGCTGGCTGTCTCTCTCTCTCTCTGTCAAATAAATATATAAAATATTAAAAAAAAGAAAGCTCACTCACATGGCTGTTGTCAAGATTCAATTCCTTAGAGACATTTATTTAGAATAAACAAATATTAAAACTATACCTATTATTTCAAAATAAGTGAAAAGGTAACAAGAAAATTAAATAAGAAATAAATACATTAAAATACTGCATAAAATTAAACTTAGAAAAACCCAAAAATGACATGATAGAACTCAAAAAATAATTTTATTTTTAAATTCTTTGATGACTGTGCCTGTAAGTTGGAACATAGATGCATATGACTAGGTGTGGAATTACTTCGTCAAAGTATGTGTACATCTTCGAATTCACTAAATATTGCCAAATTGTCCTCTAAAATGGCTTTTAAAAAATGGCTTTGCTAGTTTACATTTACATCAATATTTTAAGAGCCTCAATGGTTCTATGTATTTTTACCCACCTTTTTATTGTCAAACTGTTCCAATTTTGCCCATCTCTGGGGTGTGAAATGGTATCAAAATATTATTTAAATTTTTATCTCTGTGATTACTAGTGAAGTTTTGCATTTTAATATAATTTGTATCAAATTTTTTCTGAATTACCTGCTCACAGCTTTTATCTACTTTTCTCTGTTTTCTTTTCTTCTTCTTGATACATAATACTTCTTCGATCTATTCTGAAGAACAGTACTCTGTTATATGCATCTCAAGTTTCTTAAAGTTTCGGGTTGTTTTCTTAATTTTCAGTGTCTCTTTTTGAAACAAAACTTGTCATTTTAATGTAGTATATATTTCAACACATTTGTATGTAAGGCTTATAGTGTGACGTCTGCTTTCTCCCACCCCATCCCAGTAAGAAAAATAATCGTCTTATACATTCTTTAACATTTTTATAAAGTTTTACTTTTACATGTGAGTCTTTAATCCATAGATTTTAGTTATCCCTTGACGCATGGGTCCAAAAGTTTATTTTTGCTACATCAATGACCACATTGAAATCCATTTTTCACTGATACAAACTATGGGGCCACTGGTATTCTTGTGCACTGAGCACCTGTTTCTCCGTAGTGGCCCCTAGAAGCAGAGTGCCGGGGTGAAGAGCATGCTTGCTTTGGTACTGTCTAGCTACTGCCAAATCATTATTGTATTAAATTGGTTCTATCACCAGTGAAGAGTGTCACCAACCATTAATTTACACCAATCTGATAAGCCTTAATTGTTCTATCAGTAGTCATCTTAAAAAGTTATTTTTTTCTTTCAATTTGTTTACTTGAGATATAGTACACAGTGATGTACTCAAAGTGGGTGGTCTAGTTTCTAAGTTTGCGTGATTTGTGAATCCCAGTTTCTTTCTTTCAGTGGTAAGCAAATATCCACAAAGAAGTTATTAAATAATATATCCTTCTTCCATTGTTACCTCATATGTAAGACTATCTTAAAGGTGACCAAGGAAAAGGTATTTACAATTATTTACTTGAATTTTCTCATCCCCATGCTTTGAATATTCATACTCATAATATCTTGTATCTTATGAGGTCGTGACAATTTTAAGGAGTTCGAATTTGACAAGGATTTAAAACTCAGATTAAAGTTTCTCATCACTAAGCATAATAAAAGTAGTAAAGTGTTCTTTTTTGTGTGGATGAGTCACTTTCAGTTTCTTAGTTATCTATTATGTTATGTTTAATCAAAAATGCTTGCATATTTATATCAACTTTCTGTTTACCCCTTAGATTATTCATGCCTGAGTGGAGTGTCAGCTGCAGAAATAGGAGGTTTAATGAGTTTCATGGGGATACCTCATTCCAAGAACAAAAACTGGAAAAGGAATAAAACAGAAGTGCCTGCATACTAATATGGCCCATTGTTAGAGCCGATCTCTGGAGCACAAGATGATAGATAGTCCCTACACAATATACATCTCCTTTAGAGAGGCCTTTAGTTCCAATTTGGTTTTCTGTTTATAAGTTAATCTCCTACAGACACTGCGCTAATGCTAAATATATAAACGACAAATACCCAAAGGGAGAGGTTACCACTACCATACCCTGAATGCGGCATTACTCTGCACCTGCTCAGGGCTCATTTTAGACTACTGCTTTGTTCTGCTGCTCTTTTCTTTCGCTTTTTTTTTTTTTAAAGAACCATTGTTGTTTGTAATAGAAATGGATGCCATAAGAATAAACATTTAGCTTATTAGCATTCTACACAGACATTCTTTTTCTATGAAAAAGAGCCTTAATTTACTTTGGTGAAGATAATGCATTATAAAGTACCTTTTTTCCATATTTAATATATGCTATGTAGTGCTAGTCTGTTGGGACAGCAAGCAAAGTTAATTTAAAAGAGTGAAATTTAAAGTTGATCTATGAAGTGTATGAAAAATGGAGAACTAAGGCAATTATTTATGCTTTTCAGATTAAAAATTCCAATATATGTATACATAAAAAGAGAAAGATTTTGGATCTGTATAATTTAGATACATCATTTTGCGTATGGTTTCTGTGTACGTGTGTGTATGTGTGTGTGTGTGTGTGTGTGTGTGTGTATGCAGTAAAATACATGAAATTATAATTTGGTCTTATATTTTACAGTAAAAATCAAACAAAAGACTTCCAAAGTACCCTACATTTCTTAAGCCAGGTGAAGTTTTTGAAACAATATTTTTCAATGGTATTCAGAAGGATTTCATTAACTCATCTGCAACATAGGGTAAAATATTATTTGATTTAGTTTTAAACCTTGTTTTGAACTATATTCAGCACTTTCAGATAGATGTTCTCTAAATTTCCCAATTTCCTTAGATTTCAGAGAGAATAAATTTCATCCATTAAAGCAGAAAGATGCTGATACCTCCACACATAAAAGAGTACTCTGATGTGGTGCTCGGGTAACAATGAGGAAGGAGACAGGCAAGAGAGACAAATGGGAATGAACATGAATGTAATGACTAATTCATGTGAAGCACTGTATGTATTATTTATATTATCTTTCTGGTTGATGCTATCCCTTGTAATCCATCTTCTTTCCTTCCTTCCTTCCTTCCTTCCTTCCTTCCTTCCTTCCTTCCTTCCTTCCTTCCAAAGCATTCTTTTTTTTTCTTTTTGGCAAATGACCCGAGAGAAGTTAACAACTTGATCAGTGCATGGTTAGTAAGTGTCAGAGTCAGGATTCGAACTTTATGACTATAAAAATCAATATCCTATCCAGCATACCATGCATCAAGAAGTACACAGGGAGTTTTGGCAAAGGGTGGTTAGATGTGCAAATGTGTCCAATAAAGCCACAAATTTGTTCCTGTTCTTCAGTGTTGTAAGGAGGAATGAATGTATTGCTAAGAGCATGTATCTAAGGAATACAATTTCTCGGAGAATTTAAAGATATGAACTACTACTACTAACCAGGCCATATAGTGCTTCAGAATCTACAGAAATATTTTGTATGATTTAGACATTAATTCTTGTGGGCTTTTTTTTTTCTAGTCATGGTTCTATTAGATTTCATCTATTCAACAAGCCAGTGAGGAAAGTATCATTAACCAGTTTTTATAGATGAAGACACTGAGGTTCAAAGACTGAGCCATTCAGAGATTTATCAGAACTCAAAGATCTCCAAATGTCTAGTCCCCTAAACTCCTATTCTTCCACTAACCCAAGGGACTGTTCAATACATCAGAGAGGGAAAACAGTCAATAGCCCAACAGTGATTTCACATTAAGAAAATGAGACAATGGGGCACCTGGGTGGTTCAGTCAGTTAAGCATCCAACTTCAACTCAGGTCATCTTAAAAAAAAAAAAGAAAGAAAGAAAATGAGGCAATTATTGTAATTATTCGTACTTCCAAAATTCCTTTTTCATACAGAGTAACCCAGGTATTTGTATTCTAAAACCTGCAAATAATTCTCTCAATCTTTCCTTTCATTTTGACAAACTAAATAAATAAAAAAAACCACTTCTCCATCAATATTTTTTGAATTAGATAAGGAAATATTAAAGAAATACTCTTTAAAATTTCTCGAATGTACTGATAGTCAATGCTACAGTGTTTTCAATTATCATTTAGGAAGGCCATTTATCTTACAGGTTAGACCCTGTGGCTCTGGAGTCTGACTTTCAGAATCCATATCCTAGTTCTAGAACTTATTTTCTAGACAATAGTACAAAATTTCTGAATCTAATTTTTTCCATGTATGTAATGGATATAATAATATGCCTATGAATCATTTATGATGTTTGATTATAACTTTTACAAAACTACTCAAAATAAACTTCAGTAACCAAAATGCAGTGGTCTATGTAAATTCAGAGTGCAGAGTTCTCAAGAAGTCTTTGATCACAGCTCTGGCTTCATTTTTCTAAGGTTCCACGACAATGTTGGCTTACTTGAGGGTATCCAAATGCCTGTAGTACTTCTGAGCATCCCATCTCACCCTGCTTCCTCCAGAGCAAAAGAGCTCTACCTTACTCATAATCATCAAATGCAAGCCCTTCAAGCTTCTTTGGAATTTAGCTATCTAGAAGTCCTTTAAAATTATTTCTACAGCAGAAAGAATGAGGAGTACTCAAAGTGGTTTAAGCAAATGTATTGATCAGTGCTCTTAGTGGTTTAAGCCAATGTATTGATCATAGGTTCAGTAGTAAACAGACCACATAGCAAGCTCACAGTGAGGGAAGAAACAGAAATGGCAATGGAGAATACCAAAATCGTTGTCCCCTGCAGCCTACCTTACAGGGTGGTTGTGGAGTGAAAAAAATTGTCTATGCAAAGCAGAGCTTTTGACACACAGTAAAAACTACATAAACACTAGATAATGTTATTCTTCTAATGCTTTTACTTAATTTTCATTTCATTTGATGATTTCATTAGCAAACAATCTAAAATATAGAAGGCAAGATTATATAGAGTATCTTATAATTTTTCTAGGATACTTATTCTATATAACTGAATGAATCTGTTGTTATTTTATGTGCTGAATTTGGCTTATATAGAGAGCCAAATCATACATCTTGATTCAACAATTCTTTGCTCTCATCCTCCTTCTTTTTCTTGTAAAAATATTTATAAATTAAATTAATCATTCAGCAATGGTTGATTTGGCAATAAAAAACTATAGTAGAGTAATTCATTAACTAGCTCATTGGTTCTCAAGCTGTATGCATTCGTGATACACTTTCAAATGCACCAATTTAAGCTGAATATTTAAAGGGATTAAAAGAAAATGAGTAATTTTTTTAAAGCACATTTCAGAAAATTGAAGGGAAGAAATCCTCTCATTGAAGTTACTCAACTATCCTTTTCAGAACTGAGCCACTAAGTAGTTTTATTTTCTACTCTGACCACATTCTTGTGAATTTGCAAGATGTTTTCACATATTCTAATAAACATCTCATCTCTTTTTTTCACCTTCCCCTTCTCTGCACCTCTTTTGTTTTGTCATGACAGATTCCATGTCACTTCACCAAACCTAACTTTTCATAATGACGATAACAGCTAAAATTTATTGAGTACCAATTATTTCCCAGAGGCTGTGATACATTTTTTTATATGGCTTAACTCTTTTAATCCTTGAAATGGTGACATTCCTTGCCAGAGATGTTTTGGTCCTTTTAGCACACATTATTGGGAGCTCTGGAGGAAGTCTGTCTTTTATAGTACTCTATGCTTCAAGGAGTTATTTTTATAGTTTGAATAAGTCACTTACAAGAAAGAATGCTTGTATTGTTATCTCCTAATACACACACACACACACACACACACACACACACACACACACACCTGCTATGTGAAAAGTCTAGAGCTCTTCAACCAGCAGGAGTCTCCATGCTCAGTAACCACAAAGTCCCTGAGTTTATAGCTTAATATTCATGCACAAAGACGTGCCTACCTATTTCTAAATCATAGTTTCAAATTCCTGGAAGAAAGAATCTGATTGGTCTAGCTAAGGTAAAATGTTCATGAATGAGTCACTCCGCTATATCTACCAGGAAGAATCTTGTAGTTGTAGGAGAAGAAAGAGCAGGAGGAAGGGGGCAGGGACAGGAAGAGGGGGAGAAAATATCCCGATTAGTTTTTGCTATTTGTACTAACGTCTCTGATAAAAGGATGCAACGTTATGAATGCTTAATGGGAATGGAGGAAATGAGACATACAGAGATCAGAAGAGGCTGGACAAAGGAACAGGAAAGTTACTTTGCAGAGACATAATTCCTTAGCTTTATGTCTAAGGGTCTAAGTAAGTGCTTTACTAATGAGCATGGAGAATTTATGAATTATTTATAGTTATTTAATTGTGTTTAACTTCATAGCATACTTGGTTTTGTCTGTAGTGTGAGTTGAATCATTCTTATCCAATTTTTCATAATTTGAGTCAGAGAAACCTTCCTGATAGTTTTATAAAGTTATATCAAAATAGGAAATTTCAGCAGAATTGTAGTTAAGATTCTTAGACTCATGAGGGCAGACCATGTAAGTAGCAAGCCTTACAGAATGTTGCAGTAATAAGACGGTGCTGTCTGGAAGTATTATGCCATTATACTCATTCTTTTAAAAAAATGTTCTTTCTAGAAGCAAAGAAGTGAAAGAATATCAAAACATACCACCGCACAACTAAGGACTCATACTCAGAAGTGCAATAATCATTTCCCTGGACATGATGTCTGTAGATACCTCTTCACATCCTTTCATAGAAAATGACTTACACTATAAATGACTTTTCTGGTCCGAAGCTATCCAAGGGCTTTCTCTCTTCCTGGTGTGTTGGATTCTTTTCTCCATTATTCTGAAGAATACCATAGTTTTCTCTGTTACCATGAAGGGCCACAGATTTTCTTTCAAGAAGCTAACTAATTAATATCTATAACATCCATTGTTATAAATAGATTTACATAAAATATAGATTTACATAAAATATAGATTTACATAAAAAGTGAAAGAAACAACAGGACCCTGCATTCTTAATTCAAACTCAATCCCAAATCAAGATCTGAATCATACCTTGCATCCAGGTTCTTTTAACAGGGAAAGTTATATGAGAAGACAACATTTAGTATTATCAGTCTTTCAATTTTAACAATTTCAGTTACTATGCAATGACACCTCATTACAATTTTAATTTGCACTTCCCGATGACTAATGATACTGCACATTTCGTGTTTTTTGGCGACCTGACTCTTCTGTCTTTTGTATGCTTTTGTCTTTTTCCCATTTATAAAACTGTGATTTACATTTTTCTCATTGATTGGTTTTCTTAATCTTAATTTTATTGATTGACATTTATTGAATAAGATAGTCTGGAGACAAGTTCTCTGATGCACGTACGTGAGACAATGGCTTATCTTTCCAGTCTCATAGCAGTATCCTTTGTGAATAGTTTTAATTTCATAAAAAAAATTTATCAATCCTTTCTTTTATGATTTGCTCATTGTGAACTCTTTCAGAGATCTTTGCATACTTCAAGCTCTGAAAATTTTCTCCTCTATTTTATTCTGGAAGCTTCATTAGTTTACCTTTTATATTTAGATCTATGATCTATCTCAAACTAGTTTTTATGGGTAAAACTTAGTGTTATTATTTATGACTATCCAACTGACCCAGCACCATTTATTGAAAAGACCATCTTTGGATAACAAATTCCAGTGGTGTTCTTACCACAAAACTGGTGAACATATATGTGTGAATCTGTCTCTGAACTGTGATTGTGATTCCTTAATCTCTATACTCACGCCAATATTATGCATTCACAATTACTGTAGATTTATACTAAGTATTGATATCTACTGATATAAGTAATCCAGCTTTATTCTTCATCAAGATTTCCTTGACTCATATAAAACCTTTTCATTTTCTTATACATTTTAGAATTAGCTTAATTTTTATTTAAAAAAAGCTGTTGGGAATTTGGGACTTTGTTTAACATGTAGACTGATTTGGATGCGGTCTGAAGTCTTCAGTGTTTGAGTTTTCTATTGCTGTATAACAAATTACCACAAATTCAGGGAATTAAAACAACACTCATTAATTATCTCATTTTCCATAATCCGAAGTCTGGGCATGGTTTATCTGGGTTCTCTGCCCAGGGTCAAGGCTCACAAAGCTATTTGGCTGCAAACTTGATTCAGTGTGGGTATGAAATGTGGTTCAGGGTCCTCTTCCAAGTACTTGCTCCATTTTTTTTTTAATTTGCTGCATAGAATACTTTTTTGACTGCTTGTTGTGGCAATTACAGTAACATTCCAGTTTGATGTAAAATAAATTGGAGGGGAAGGGAAGGGTTGCGGGG
The DNA here is from genome assembly GCF_024610735.1 of Ursus americanus. Taxonomy (NCBI): domain Eukaryota; kingdom Metazoa; phylum Chordata; class Mammalia; order Carnivora; family Ursidae; genus Ursus; species Ursus americanus. The sequence continues at coordinate 36,386,379 of NC_142143.1, forward strand.
CAGGAGAGGAGAGATGAAGAGACAGCTAAGTAATCCAAGAGGGGAGTGCGGGTAAGAGAAAGGAAGTTACCACAAGAAGAAAATGCAAACTCTAGAGAATGCAGCCCTGCAAGAGTACCCTGAATTAAACACTTCTAGTTGGTAAAACCTGGTTTAGATTTTTCAATCTGCATTTGTTAAGTCAAGCCTGGAGGGTGGAGCAGCTGAACAGTTAACATAAGATAGACAAGACAGATTGCCTCTAAAGTAAGAGGGGCAAGAGGGCTTAAACGCAGGTCAGTTGGTCAGAGAGATGGAGTTATCAGGAGGAACAGAGAACCAGTTTCCTGCAGGCTTTCCCTTTCCACCCTTAGACCTGCATGAGTTTAAAGGTGAGCAAGGCAGGTGGGCAATGAACTACAATGTAGGTTTGACCAAAAGTTGGCTTTCCCCCCTGGTTAGTGCCGGTGCATGGTCAGGCACCCCTAATCTAGCTGGCTCCTCAACTCCACAGTTCACACAGATGAGAAACTGGCTTGCGGTCCTTGTCAGCATTCTGCATCAGCTCAAAGATGAATTTCAACTGGGTCTCATAAGCTTGGCATAAGATTTTCTCCTTGATCCCTTGGATACTACTGAAGCTTGGAAGCTAGAGGTCGATGAGGTTAAACCAGTAGATGTCAGTGGTGAAGTTCATATAGTGTTGGCTGTCTATGTTTTGAATACAAGTACTTGGGGGACAATACTGACTACCAGGAAGATGAGTGGTGTGATCTGGTGGGGCAGCTGGTAGTCCAAGGCCTGGTCATCAAAGGGGTTCAACACATGAAGCTGGACAGTCATCAGCCACAACATTCTTGATGAGCTCCTCTGTGTCAGTGCAGGGTGAATCTGGAAGTTGATTGTGGCCTGGATCATTGTGGGGATGACATTTACCTTGACCTCTGAATTAAATATGGGGTGTGCCATGGTGGTCCTCACCAGCTCATTGGTTATATGATTTTCCCTCCATTAACCCGAAGGCCGCGTCTCTCCCTACTTTGAGTCGGCCTGAGGGGCACTTGAAGGTCAGGAATCAATATTTGTTCCTTCCTATGTAGAATTCTTGGCAGCTTGCTTCTTTAAGACCGGGAGAGTCTCTTCTTCCTTCTTCGCTATCTAAACCCTCGTTAAAAGGCTCATGTGATCAGTCAGCCCCCCACCCCCAGGATAATGGCACTTTTCCTTAACTTCAACTAATTAGAGACTTTAATTATATCTGCAAAATCCCTTCACTTTGTGTGTATTCCTTGAATTAAAGGAAGCTAAGGGCCCTGCCCACAGTCAAAAGGAGGAGATTATACAAGGGTATGAATAATTAGAGCTCATTTTACAATTCTGCCTTGTACAAAATAGTAAGTCTTCCAATCCAGGAACATGGTATTCTCTCTATTTAAGCCACTTTTAAACTTCTTTCAACCATATTTTGTCATTTGCATTGTAGCACATCTATTGGCAGATTTATTCCTAGGAATTAGATTTTTTATGCTGTTATAAATGATATTTTAGTGTTATTTTCTAATTCCTGTTTTCAGCATATAGATATAATATTTAATTTTTTGTATGAACTTTGAATCCAACAATCTTGCTACATGCACATAGTAATTTCTACTAGTTTATCTGTAAACATTACTAGATTTTATATACACACAATTATGTCATGTTTCCCTTTTCTCCCTCAATTTTATACTTTTTTCATGCTTTTTGCACTGGACAGAACCTATAGTACAAAATTTAATGGAGTGATGATGATGGCATTCTTGTCTTGTTCCCAAGCTAAAAAAAAAGTTAAATATTTCACCATTAATTATGATGTTAACTGTGGGTTTTTTGTAAATATCTTTTACCCAACTGAGGAAGCTTCCTTCCCTTACAGTTTGTGAATCTTTTTTTTAAATCACTAATGAGTATTTAATATTGTCAGATGATTTTTTTGCATGTATTGATATGATTATATTACTTTTATTCTTTATGCTCTTCAAGTGATTAATTATATTGATAACTTTTCTAATATTAAACCAATCCTGATTTCCTGAAATGAAACACTCTTCACCATAGTAACACATCATATATTTTGTATATTACTTTATTTGACTTGCTAATTTTTATTTAAGACTTTTACTTACATGCCATGAAAGATACTGTTCTGTAACTTTTCTTTCTTATATTGTTCTTGTCAGGTTTTAGTATCAGATTTATTCTGGCTGCATAAAATTCATTGGGAAGTACTCCCTCTTTTCATATGCCAAAGAAGTTTTTTTGTCTGTTTTTTTGATTGAAATTATTTCTTCCTTGTATGTTTACAAGAACTCACCAGAAAAGGCTGGAGTTGTATATTTGTGAAGATTTTAAGTTACAGATTCAATTTCTTCAAAACATATAGGGCTATTCAGACACTATTTTTTCTTATGACACTTTTGGTAAATTGTCTTTCTTAAGGAATTTTTCCTGTCATTTATCCTGTCTTCCTTCTGTGTTCGTTGCAGAGTATTCTCAGTCCAGGCTTCCAGAATTCCCATCTCTGCTCAAATGACCAGTGACAGAGTAAGTTAATTATTGACAAAAATTCTTTTCAAGCTGTTAGGTAAGTTTACTAACTATAAATGGTTGACATATTGGATCTATATTGGATAATTTTCCATATCTTTCTCATAACCAATTGCCATAACCAACAATCAAGAGTTTTTTGTTTGTATTTTGTATCTTTTAAATAATTTTTTCCTAAAAGCTTTTTGTTCCTATAACTTTTGTTAATGAAGTCTCAGTAACTGAAGTGAGACAGCTAGTAAAAAGTTGGAAATGATTGAAGACTCTTCTGTGCAGGTTTCTTCATCCACTGCCATAGAGTCACCAATTGGTCATCTAAACATCCCCTTGATAAGTCATCAATGTGGCATAATGTGGCTATGGTTCATAACAAAAATAAAAATGACTTTTGTATGCCTTGATAATGTCAAAACATCCTAAAAATGTGAAAAAGCCAATTAACCATTTAGATTTTGTTAGCTTGCACTTAAAATATATGTTTTTTTGACTATTACATCCTTTATACAGCTATTTATTCTGTAATTCTGAAGGCACTTCAATATGTGGGAACTAAGATGTTAGCAAATACATCTGAATTTTGGGAAGCATGGCATTTGTTATAATTTAGTTAAACAATATTTATACAAAATACATTACTGGTTAAATTTTTTTAAAAAAATTTTCCTTTTTTAAAGATTTTATTTATTTAGTTGAGAAAGAGAGAGACAGCCTGCGAGCACATGAGCAGGGGGGGAAGGGTAAAGGGAGAGGGTGAAGCAGGCTCCCCACTGAGCGCTGAGCAGGGAGCCCAATGCATTTGGGGCTCCATCACAGAACCCTGGGGTCACGACTTGAGCTGAAGGCAGACACTTAACCAACCGAGCCACCCATGCACCCCTACCATTTAAATATTTTAAAAGATATTGAGAATAATTCATTAATTTGTGAAATAGCAGTATTAAACATTGGAGAATTTTGACTTTTATTTCTTCATTATGTCTTAGCTAGCTTTCAGCTATTCCCAACACTTAAAATTGTACCAAAATTTTACTCATTTGAAACTAGACTTAAAAATACTGCATCATCTTCTTGTCTAACCAACGAAAGAGATATTTATTTTTATCAAGTATAAAGGACTAAGGTTTTCACTTTATACCATTCTATAAAATGATTTTAAAAATCAGGCAAATAAAAATTGTCTGCCTGATTTTGTTTGTTGGTTGATTGGTGTTTTTGTTCTCTCGCTCTGTTTAGTATTCTCAGAAGGGTGTAGGGTCAGTGAGAGACCAAATGGAGGGCAGGCATCCTCAGACAAGGACAGTCTTCCACAAGTATAAGTAGAATATTCCGAGAATTCTGTTACATCTTGGTAAACATCACCAGTGATTCACACACCAGATACAAAGTACACTCTGAAACCCAGCAGTGGCTGCTGCCCCTCTTGAGCATTTTGATGTTTTCCCCCCTCACTGCCTGGGTAGGTTTCCGCTGATGCTTGATTGGCTTTACAAATAAATACTCTTTGTTCATAATGCCAAATATCCCTTTGATGGCCTCTAGACCTTGGTTCCTCATTATCCATAATTGAAACTTGTAAACCACGTGCTCTCTTAAGCCAATGCAAGCGTGATTTTGTGCCCAAGGAAATAGATTTGTTAGAACTTAATACACAAGTACAAATAAATTACCAGCTTTCCCTGTAGGGATCTACTTGGTGGTCTTGCGGATGACAATTGTGTTTGAATATACTATAATACTGAGATTTCATCCCTTAGGCATTCACTCTTTTGTGTCTTCAGTATTAAAGTCTATGTATTTCTCACTGGATAGAGTAATCCTTGAACTGCTGACTGCTTGCCCAATACGGAAGAAATAGTTAAAAACTAGTCTCAGCACTAGTAGAGAGGGAAAAAGAACTGCTCCTGTTAGACAAGATATCAGGATAATGGAAAGAGGGGGCGCCTGGGTGGCACAGCGGTTAAGCATCTGCCTTCGGCTCAGGGCATGATCCCGGCGTTATGGGATCGAGCCCCACATCAGGCTCTTCCACTATGAGCCTGCTTCTTCCTCTCCCACTCCCCCTGCTTGTGTTCCCTCTCTCGCTGGCTGTCTCTATCTCTGTCGAATAAATAAATAAAATCTTAAAAAAAAAAAAAAGGATAATGGAAAGAGAAGCCCAGTATGAAGATTAAATATTTGGGATGCAAGAAGATGTCTTCCTGTACTTTCTTCACAGATTTGCCTATGTTTAATTCTATAAAAATATATTTATTTTGTAAGTAGGATTAACTATAAAACAGATAGTTTAATTAAAGTTAGTGACTATATTTTCAATCCATTCATATGGGTTATTTAAATGTAGAGAAGAGTTGTATCTCCTTTCTGCTGTATTTGGAAGGGCTTTCAGTTAAACGAATATCTCTTCTATGTCTATTAAAGATTTTTTTCCCTAAATACAGGAGATGTGTACAGACGGAGATTAAACTATGGGAAAGAAAAAGACAAGACACAGAGCTTATCTTCTGGCAAACTCTGCGTTTTCCACTAAGCCTTTGTTACAGTACTTTTGGAATTCTTTGTGAGCCTAATATTAGTATCATGGAACCTTACAGCTGATAAAGACAATCTAATTTACACCTTTCATTTCCCAGGTGATGAACAAAAACCTCCTAAATCCCAGTTCAGAAGTGATTTCACAATATCAAAATGTCATTGTCTCCCTGCATATGCATTTTTATCTGTAATTGTTTCAGGAATGGAGCTGATAACTGGAAGAGAATAATGTACAGATTAGTTAGTGTATTGAAATAATTTTTGAAAAAGTACCTTAGACAAAACACATTGTTTTAGTAGCAATAAGATATTTTGTTCAAGAACTGAGTGGCCATTTGCTTGTTTTCATGTTATGTAAAGATACTGAAATAACACTATTAGCATTAAAGCCTTACAAATGAATATGAAATATAGTCAAAACTCTCCCTTAGCTAAGCAGAGTTATCATAAATAACACACACATCCTTTGAAATTTCCATTTTAAAAAAGCAGAAGCCCAAGTCTTTAAGTGAGAAATACCAACAAACAGTTCATCTTTAATTAGAGTTCAAATTACTTACACTTTAAAGCGTGGAATATCACTAAAAATCCCTCTGTTAAATTCACGGTGTTTTTAATTTGATGCAGGGTTTTAAGTATTGAGTATCCTGCAGCTCTGGATCCTTCTGTTCGTTAAATGACTTATTTTGGTTTTTTTTTGTTGTTTTTTAATTAATATTTTTTATTATATTGTTAGTCACCATACAGTACACCCCTAGTTTTTGATGTAAAGTTCCATGATTCATTACTTGTGTATAACACCCAGTGCACCATGCAATAAATGACACTTTGAACAAAGAGCTCACTCCTTGGAATGCCTGTTGTTGCATTTCACAGAATGAACGCCTAACTAGATCAAGAAATTACATTTAAACTTTTCTGACTTAACAGAATATTTTAGTGCTGCCCAATACAGAACTGAAAGGCAGCTTAGTCACTTGGAATTTTAGAAGTTGTGTGAAGCAGAAGTTACCTGGGAGAACGGTTACCATACGGTACATAGACTTAAATGTTTGAAACTATTCGACCTATAAAATTATCAGATCTGTAAAATTTAACTAGTTAGAAGAATGTTTACTGGTTAGAGATACTCTGTCTTGAGCAATTTTCTCTCTCCCTTCTTCCAACCTCAGAAAGTGGGATACTACGGGAAAAAATAAAGCAAATGAAGTGAATTAACTATAAAAAATACTTAATCACTGTTCTTTCAGGTTAGCTATGTTTTGGTCACTACTTCCTATGCTCATCTAAAATCGTGGGACCACATTATGAGAATCACTGCTCTGTACCCTTGACCCTACTCTATCTTCTCTTCAAATCAATTGGAATTGCCTTCTTTCATCAGATTTTGTTGGGTCATTCTGGTTGAACATGTTCTCCTCTTCTGAATGACATAAAATTATTATTTGCTATTATTTTGAGCCATATAAGATTGCTGTTTAAAATAGTTAAACCATTGGGGTGCTTGGGTGGTTCAGTCAGTTAAGCATCTGCCTTTGGCTCAGATTATGATCTCAGGGTTCTGGTATTAAGCACCACATTGGACTGTCTGCTCAGGGGGAGCCTGCTTCTCCCTCTCCCTCTGCCTGCCTCTCTCTCTCTGTCTGTCAAATAAATAAATAAAATCTTATAAGAGAAGAGTTAAACCATTAAAATGCTGGCAATTTCCTATAATTCAAGTTAATATATGTCAAGCAATATGTGCATGCTTTCAAATGTGGCATTTAATTCCCTCATGTAATTATTGTATACCACATTTTTTGGTATATGATTAAACACATTTTCCCACCTAGCTTATAAACTCCTAAGGAAAAGGACTGTTGCATTTTTTGTTGTTGTTGTTTCTAATGAGGAAGACCACAAAAAAAAGTTGTTGAAGGAATGAATGAGCAAATGAAAGTAGCAGTAGGGAAGAAGCAAAAGCAGTAATTGCATTAACAAATCCACTTGTAACATCCCTTAGCCAGAACTTCTTTTATAAAACATAGCTAGAGGGGCACCTGGGTGGCTGAGTTGGTTGAGCGTCTGACTCTTGATTTTGGTTCAGATCATGATCTCAGAGTGGGGACATTGAACCCCCCATTGGGCTCTCTGCTCAGCACAGAGACTGTTTAAGATTCTCTCTCTCCCCCTTCCTGTGCCCCCTCCCCCACTCGCACTCTTTCTCTCTTAAAAAAAATATCAAGAAAAGAGAAGAGCTATATAAAATTTCAGTATATAATATGTAATCTTTAATCCAGAAGCATAGATATTTATTCATTCATTCAACAGTATGGGGTCTGTACCTACTATGTTTTGGACATAATACAATAGGTATGAGAGTCAAAAACAATAATATCAAATATTTCTTGAGTTCTTATATACCAGGCACCATTCTAAATGTTTGACACATTTCAACTCATTTATGCTCACAGAAACCTATGAGGTATTATCTGTAGCTAACAAATAGTGAGAATAAGACACAGACAAGTCAAGTAGCTTCTTCAAGGGTACACAGCTCATAAATGGTAGAGGCGGGCTTCAAACAATGCAGTCTAGTTCCAAAGTCTGTTCCCTTAACCACCATCTAGTACTGCTCCTCAAGATAAAATCCGGATACAACACCCGCTGTACTCTGAGGCTGGAAATCATTTGTGTTGTTTCCATCACTGCATCCTGAGCACCCAGACCCATGGCTGATATATTTAATGTACAGAGTAGCTGTTGTTGAACAAATGAATGAATGCTCAAGAATTCTTCTAAGGAAGTGATATGGTGAGATAAAATCTGTAATAGAGACAGGAAAAAGTAATACGGAAGGTCCCAGGATGAAGGACCTAGCCTTGTCTGATAGAATTAGGACAGGTTTTATTAGTAATGTGTGAGCTGTGTTTCAAAGAGATCAGCCATAAGGGTATTCTTAGTGTAGAAAACAGCATTTGCAAAGCTCTGAGTCTTGAACTGAGCTAGGTTCTACATCTGGTTGTTAGTAGAAGATAGTGGAGAAGAGAAAGCTGGGAAGTTCCTCCCACCCTGCATGTGACTAGGAAGGATGACGTATCTCAATCTCAGGAGATTGCATTTAATCCTATGGGCAATGGGGAAAGCAGTGGGCTTGTTTTCTTTCTTCTTTACTCTCTGTTTGAAGCTACCCTTTAAAAGTTTTTCAGTTCAGGGATGCCTGGGTGGTTCAGTCAGTTAGGTGTCTGACTCTTGATTTTGGTTCAGGTCATGATCTTGTGGTCATGGGATTGAGCCCTGCATAGGACTCCATGCTCAACTAGGAGTCTGCTTAAGGTTCTCTCTCACTCTTCTTTCCCCGCCCCTTTGTACTCTCTCTTTCAAATAAATGAATAAATCTAAAAAAATAAAAATAAAAATTTTTTTGTTCATTAATGGGTTTTCTTGTTGTTAGAGTCACTCCCCACTGTATCTCAGCTAAATTTAGTGAAATGTCACTTTAAGCAATAAATTTCAGATTTTACAAAAATGTAACAAAGTATTAAACCAAACCTCTGCAAGGGCCAGGAGTTTAACCGTCTGTTAGAACAAAAATAAGCATTTTCAGAAAAAGATAGCAGTTTCCACAACTTCACCCCACAATGTCTAACATGTAATAAAAAGTACTAGACTTCAAAAAAGCAGGAAAATATAAATCATTGTCAAGAAATTTTTTAAAAATTGTTCAACAGAAAAACCCCTGAAATGGGCAAAATGTTAGAAATAACTGACAACGGCTTTAAAGGAACCATGTCCACTGGGCTTAACACAATATTGGAAACAACAGAAGAAAGTGTCAGTGAACTTGAATATAAATCAGTTGAAATGATTCAATCTGAAGATAGAGGAAAAAATTATAACAAAAAATGCACAGTCTCACTGTACTATGATAAATATGAAATCATTGGCAAATGGAGTTTTAGAAAGAAGAGAAAAGGGGTGAAGAGCAGAAAATATTTGGAGAAAATTTTCACAAATGGGGTGACAAGCAAGAAGCCCAGCTAACTCCACACAGGATAAATACAAAGAGAGTACATGAGGAACACCATAATTAAACTACAAATGAATATCAAAGGAAAAAAGAATGTCTGAAGCAGCAAGCAGGGAAAAATATACATTACATTCAGGGGACAGCAATATGAATTAAGTGGACTAATTTCTCATTAGAAAAAAAGATGAAGAAAATGGAATGACATCTTCAATGTGCTAAAAGAAATTGGAATTCTATGTCCAGCAAAAATATTCTTTAACAACAAGCATTTAAAAAGACTTTTTTCAATAAAGCCACAATTGAGATAATTCATCCCAGAGATCCACACTACAAGAAATGTTGAAGATTTTAGATAATAAAATGTAAGCAGGCAGATGGCCCATTGCAGGTCATGGTACTTACAAGTTAGGCGCTTTGCAAATAATTTCTTACAATCCGTGTTGTAATTAATTGACAAATAAGAAGTAGTCTTGGACCAATTATCTGAATGATCAATAACTCATTTTCCAACTTTTAAATTTTTTGTTTTCCTAGCCCATTCTGTTTTCCCTGGGATTTGAAGATTTTGACTCACCTGTAGTATCTAAAAATTTTACTAAAATCAGGTCCTATTTAGAGAGGGAATGAGATTTGTGGTATCCAAACAGAAATTCTGAATAACCAACAGTTTTCCTTGAAAGATTTATGGTTTTATTTTATTACTGCCCGAAGCACCCAAGTAATTGCCTTTTGTTTCAAGGTGTTCCACGTTATCATGGTGTAACATATTTAAATATCCTACCTTTATTTCTAGACAAGTGCAATTTAAAAAGTATTAGCATGCATTTTGTTGTGATATGATTTAAGCTATGGCCTGCAAAAAAAAGAATTATGGGAAATATTCTGCTACTGTGTGTTTTCTTTCCAAGAGAAAAATTTATTATTGCCCTAAACCTTCCCTTCTGTATCTTAACTTTCTCAATTTCCAAAACTAGAGTACAAACTCCTCATGAAGAGACTAGAATTTGGTTCTTGAAATCCTTTGGTACAGTGCATTCTACCTTGTAGCTGCTACTGGTCAATTAAAAAAAAAATGAATGAATTTCCTAAATAATAGACTCTCTAGTTGCATACACAATTTTTAAAATTCTAGTTATTCCCAGGTTGATATAAAAGAAGTTGGATTGTTTGATACATGATCTAATTATTTATATGTTGTTGTCCTTACGCCAAACACTCTATGTTTATCTATAATTCCTCACTGTGTTCTTTCTTTCTATTCTCCCCTTGGCTCCCTGCATTCCACTGAAATTCTCTTTATCAAGATCACAGCGATTTTCATTTTACTGAGTGCAGGGGCTTTCTTTCTATCCTCATCATATTCCAACTCTTGGAACCAACAACACCCACCCTGATATTGAGACTCCTTTTCCTCTGGTTTCTATGACACCACCTTTGCCTCATTTTCCCCCTAGTTCACCACCTTCTCGATATATAATTTTATTATCTATTATTTTGGCCATTTGTTGTAATGGTTGTATTTTCTTTATAATACATTAATGATTTATCAATATATTTCCTAATATTAACATATCCTTGAATTCCTACGAATAACTCTATGAGGTTGTAGATGGTTATTAGCTTATTGCCATTTTTAATCATTTCCAAAGGATTTTTTATTCTACATATTCATATGCAGGTTTGCATTAAGCGAGAAAGAGAGAGAGAACTCTCCTGTGTTTTGATCTCAGAAGTACATATTTTAACTTTGAAAATGGTATAAAAGCAATTTCTATTTTTCTGAGCTTAACTAGTTTATATAACACCAGTTACATCTGCAATAAAGCCCTTAAGGGAAGAATTTTTAAATAAGTTTAATAAGTTCTTTGATACATTCAATAATACATTTTAATTTTTATCATGTTATTTATTCAGAACTTTTTTCTTCCCGAGTCAATATTGGAAACTTTTCAGAAAATTACCTATTTCATTAATATTTTCAAATTTATTAGTAGGTCTATGAAAACCAGTTTCTTAAAACTAATTCATATTTCTTCTTTTTTATGTCTGTTTTATGTCTAAAATTATTTTTTCCTTTATTACATTTGTCAGAGAGTTTATATTCTATCTCGCCACACCTCCTCCTCGTTCCCACTCTTTACACATGTCCAAAAGCAAAAAGAAGTACAACAGAAAGCACAATTTTTAAATTTATAAATTGTGGTTCTGTCCTAAAATTTTATAAATTATCAGTTTTCTACCTTGATCCTCTTTATTTCCATTACAATACTGTTAACTATTTTTGTCCCTTCTGTACTCTTTATTTGAAAAATTTATATTACTTTCTTCTTCTTTCTTAATAACCAAATGCCTTCTTTAAAGCATGTCACTTCATCTCTGAGTATCCATTTGGCTGTCTCTGTCCTACAAGTTCTCATTTTTCTTTTCTCTGTATCTAAAAATTTTATTAATGCAGATTTTATTTTCTATTTGACAAATAATTTCTTTGGGAATTTTTTTGAGTTAAGGTTCTAAATCCTTAGTCTGTGTAGGGCTCTCTCCCTCTGAGAAATATTAAAATACATTACTGTCTGGTACTTGCAAATCAGAGCTCCCCATTCATCCCTGACACCCTGTGCCTGGCAGTTTCCCCTGCTGATTTCACAAGTCTCACATGCTTTTGCTATATGTACATATAATTTCCATCCTGTATGGTTTGGCAGAAAATATAATTTGTAAGTTTCTCTTTTTTTCCCCCATCCATTCTCCTTGATGCCTTGTATGATTTCTGGGAGAGCAATGGGAAGATAAGCAACTAAGCCATGCTACTTTTTTGGAGATTGAATTTGTAAAATATTTATAGTGACTTAATAAATCTGCTGTGGCAGAAAGGATCTTCTCTCTGCCACAGTGTCTGCTCATTGAATATATGAATATACTTTTTATAGCATCTCATCACTACTGAAGTTAATTTTAAATTAAACTTTTTCATCAACTAATCTAACTTTAAGTTAATTAATGTTCAGGCATCCTGTGTCTATTCAAAGAATGTGTGATTAACATTTTAGAAGCTAAATTGCATTTATATCTAGGGAGTTGTACCAAGAGTGGTAGCTGGATTATAAGGTATTTTTGCAGGATAATAATAAAAACAAAATGAATCCAAAGAAAAACAGTGAATTGTCTATTTGAATCTCTTCAATATTGAGAAAGCTAAGTAAATCACTAGAATAGTCTACTTTTTTTTCATGGACTTATTAATTATTCATATGACCTAGTGAACTATTCTGTGACTCTTTCGATGAGTTTGATCTGATTCATTTGTATGTATGATATGATCAAACTAATTGGTGTCTTGGACTCCATTAGCTTTTACATATAAAATGAAAGGCTATCCAAATTTAAGAAAAAAATTTGAGGAAGAAAATTAATATCTATTAGCATAAGTTTTAAAATATCTCTTAAAAAGAAGTATTATCAAGTCCCTAATTTTCATGTTTTAATGATCAGTACACAAGATCTACTCTTATCCAAGTTACATGTAAGCCTTCTACATATAAACTTACTATTCATCACAGTTGTACAGTCTCTCACTAACAAAATTGTCTCTAAAAATTCTAGCGGTAGATTTATGTTAGTGGGGACTAACCTGTCTCATAATATTACATTGCATGCATTTTTCAAACTGTCATATATCATTACCTTTAAGAGTTGCTATAGTCTGCTTGGTTAATTTCTAACACTATAGTTTGGATACAATTTTGAACACAGAGTATTGTATTTTTTATATGCTTGTTTAACAGTTTTAATTCAAAATTTCCATTGTTATTTGATTCATAGCTTACAGGCATTGAATGGAATCTACCTCTGAGAGTAAACTGAATACTTCTGTCAAAGTGCTCTAACAACATTGTGGTTATTGTGTTAACCATTTCTATGATACTTACATTAATGCATTTTTATGTAGCTCACTACCAGTCACACAGATTTCCTTACTAGTTACTTAGTTATGATATATACGAAGTTTGATCTTTCTGTTCTTTCAGGTCTTAACTCAAATGTAACCTTCTTGGCAAGGCCTCCCTAGCCATCCTATTTAAAAATATACCTCCAATGTTCCCTACCCTGATTTATTTCACTCCATAGCATTTATCTTTCTATGATATATTTTACTTATTTATTTGTTTATGGTCTGCCTCCCCTCTCTAGAATTTAAGTTTTACGATGTCAGAGATGTTACATGCCCTTGTTCATGCTCTGATCACTGCTACTAGAATACTTTCTGGAACATTGTAGTTCTCAATAAATATTTGTTAAATAAATAAAAAACAAATCCCAGAATGAAATAGATTTTATGTATATGCAGGAAATGTCAAGGGTATTAC